>NW_006287809.1:568883-575194 GCF_000327345.1 Myotis davidii
AGTATGCCATTATGCCAGGTCCCTTGAAACAGCAAGGATGGACTGGCTCCCGGCATGTTTCACCAATTATTATTATTATTATTATATTATTATTATTTTACTTGTTTTATTGATTAAGTTATTACATATGTATCCTTATCCCTACTCACCAAATATTATGGAGCCCCTGCACTACGCCCTGTCCTGGGGACATGATGGTGACGAACAGCCTTGGCCCTGTCCTCCGGTGGCTCACAGTCCAGTGGGGGAGACGGCCGTCACCAGACGGTGACAACCAGACTGGGCAGGGTTGGGATATAGGGGTTTGACTCAGCCAAGGGGTGAAGGAGAACTTCCTGGAGGAGGGGACATCAATCCCGAAACTTGGAGGGTAGAGATGGGGTGGGTCTCTTTCAGGGCCCTAGCCCAGGTCCTACCCTCGCTCTCTTCCAGGCCCCCCTTCATTACCCATGGAAAGTGTAATAAACACCTACTGTGTGCATGTGGACGACCCATCCCAGGTCCTTATCTTGGGCAGCCCACCCGGGAAGAGCTGTATGCCCCAGGCTGGGGTGAGGTCCAGGTCTCCACTTCCTGGCTGTGTGACCTTGCACAAGGGACTTCACCTCTGGGGACTTCAGAGTCCTCCTGGGAGCCACAGGGCCCAGCTCCCAAGGTTCTCGTGCGGCTTCTCTCGAGATCACAAAGTCCCAAGCCCTTGGCAACCCCTACCCTGCCCCAAAGCCCTGCCCCAGAGGAAAGAAACACTCAGATTTCTCTATAGGATTTTTATTGGTGGTGGTGGTGGGAGGGAATGTGGGGCATAACGGAGGAAGTCCTCCGCACAGGGGGCCGGGTGCGGGAAATGTTAGAGCCCCTCCAGGGGCGCAGCCACTCAAGGAAGGGGCAGTCCTGGTGTTCAGGAGAATGGACTTTTAATTGTCTCCTTTACTTTATCGAATGTTTCCGAAAACCATGTCCTGTAGGGAGAGACGGGGTGGGGGTGGGGGATGGAGGAGGGCGGGAGAGGGGGAGTGTCACTGTGTCTTGCCTCTCCTGAGATGCCCAAATCCCGCCGAGGGGTCCCCCGCCCCAGCCCCCGTGGGATGAGGAAGAGCCCTGGGCTGAGTGGCCCAATTTCTGTGCCTCAGTTTCCCAGATGCACCAGAGCTCCTTAAAGTCAGAACACTTTGCCGTGGCCTGGCTTTCACGGCCTGCCATCTCTTGATTCTTGTGTGTGTCCCGACCCGGGACCGAGCCCCCAACCGTGGTGTACCCGGGGGACGTTCTACCAACTGAGCTCCCCAACCAGGGCTAGACCTCAATTTAAAGTGTTATCTCGTCAGAGAAGACCCAGTCACCACGTCTGCAAAATCCCCTCCCCAGTCCTTGGTTGTTTACGCACACCCGGCTTATTTCTCAATGCTGGCTTTGTCTGGATTCTGGGAATTCACCGGGTTCGGTTCGTTCTCCAACCCTCACCCTGCCCCCAGAAGGTCAGAGCTCTGTGGGCGGGGACGCTATTATTCCCCTCCACTGGACGAGTTCCTGGCACTTAGCAGATGCTCAATAAGTATTTGCTCATGAATGAATGATTCTCACCAAAAGGAGCAATGCTGGTTCAACGCTGTGTGGAGCATTTACAATGTGCCAGGGCTCTAGTGGCCTTCCCCTCAGAACCAGCCATTTTGCAGATGAGGAAACTGAGGCTCATGCTCACACAGGGAATAGCGAGTCGTTGCCAGCCTATGGACCCAGATCTGTCCAACCCCCAAGCTTGGATCCTTCACCACCACCCAGCACCATCTCTCCAGTGTGGCTGGATGGGAGTCAGGGAGCCCGTCCCCCAAGTCTGAGCGCCCCGCGATCCAGCTGGGTGACCACAGGGATTTTGTCGGTTTTCTCAGTCTGTTAATTCATACTCCCCTTCCCTCCGCCCTTCCCCTGTCCTCCCATGCCCTGGGAAGGGTCCTAACCAGGTCTCAGACGTTTTGACTGTTTCGATGACTCTCTGGACCTTGTCCTTCATGGTGTTCCCAAGTTCCTTCAGGTCGTCCATGATGCCGGACTCGGCCTGGGCCGGAGCTGGGCCTGCCCAGAAGAGGAGCAGGAGAGCAACAACTTCAGTACTGGGCGCCCTTCGGATGAGCTTCCCGGGGTGGAAAAGGAGACCCTTGGGTGTGGTTCTTGGGGATCATGGTGTTAGGATGGGAGGGGAGGGTCCTGGAGGGACCAGGTGGTGTTCAAGCTGCGGAGGATTGCCGCCTGCTGAGAGGACACCCCCCCAACCCACCTGGCCGGGTGGTAGTGGGGGTGACCAGTGGGCAATAGGGGAAGCAGGGCCCAGGAGGCGCCCCCGAGCTCTCAAGGGTCCTCTTCGCCTGGATCCCAGGCCCAGGGCAGCTTCATGCTCCCCAATCCCAAACCCCAGATTCTCCCATCCCACCCACTTTTACCTTCCAAAACCATCAACAGAGCCACTGCCAAGACGGAGAGCGACAGGACGAGCTTCATGGCTGGGCCGGAGGGCACTCTGGAGGGAGAGGCGGGGTGGGGTGACCCGTGGCGCCCCTCCCCCTCCCCCGAGGTTCCCCCCACCCTTTTCCTTGTGCTCTTGGTGTGTGGAGGATCCCTCTGGGGCCCCAGCACCAACCTGAATCAGTTGCTGGACAGCAGGGGTAGCAGGTCGCAGGCTGGCCTGGCCTTTATGGTCCCGGGAGGGGGCGGGGCAGGTTCCCTCCCCCTGCGCCTCCCCTGGTGCCTGCCTCTCTGTGCCAAACACCTTTCCCTCTTACATCCCGGGCTGGTGGGGATGGGCGCCAGGTGGGACACAGGCAAGTCCCTTGGCCCGAAGCCTCCCGCTGCTCATTACCTTTCCCTCCAAATCTTCCTGAGTGCAGGGGGGGGCGTCCCGGGGTCTCTCAGGAACGGTTACTTAGTCACCCCACTCCCATGGTGCCCCAGGCCACCTCTCCCATCCCCTCCCTCTTCTTAGCCTCTTTAGCTCTAACAACTTTTTGAAAAAATATATATTTTATTGATTTTAGAGAGGAAAGGAGAGGGAGAGAGAGATAGAAACACGCCCCCTACTGGGGATCAAGCCTGCAACCCAGGCATGTGCCCTTGGCTAGAATCGAACCCGGGACCCTTCAATCCGCAGGCCGACGCTCTATCCATTGAGCCAAACCAGCTAGGGCTCTAACAACTCTTGCTCTATGTCTGTGGGGTCCACCCAGGCCCCCTCCCTTCACACTAGCCCGGTGGTTTCCAACCTTTTGTTGGCCATGCCCCACCTGGGCACCTCTAAAATCCTGATCGCCCCCCCCCCCCGTGACATATAATTCTTATTATTCAAAAAGTGAGCGCCTATTCACGTGGAGGAAGCCTAAAAGGCCAGTAACTTGGTCTAAACAAGCTTCCAAAGAACATGGCATCCATGAAAGAGAAAAATAAAAGAACAAAAGGATAGTTGAAGGACTGAGGAAGAAATCACTAAGAAATTGTTTTAAATAATAATAATAATAATAGGAAGGAAGATGAAAAAATAGCAAATAAAGTTTCAAAACATACAATAGAGCACTGAAATGCATAAATATGTCACAATACATATTTATATACTGTACACGAGGCCCCTAGAACCATAAGAAATGCAAAAAATTCACTGTTAATAACTCATTCTCGAATTGCCCCCCTTAAAAATCAAATTGCCCCCGTGTGGGGCCTGTGCCCCACGTTGGGAACCACTGCTCTAGCCCTTTAAGCTTCATATCTGACATATTTCAGGCCTCCCCGGGGTCTTTTTTTTTTTTTTTTATTGATTTCAGAGAGTAGGGGAGAGGGAGAGGGAGAGAGAAATATCAATGATGAGAGAGAATCATGGATCGGCTGCCTCTTGCACGCCCCACACTGGGGATCGAGCCCACAACCCAGGCATGTCCCCTTGACCGGAATCGAACCCGGGACCCTTCAGCCCGCAGTCTGACGCTCTGTCCACTGAGCCAAACCGGCTAGGGGCTCCCTGGGGTCTTAACTTCACAGTCCCCAACCCCCCTCTGGGGGCGGGGTCTTTTCAGCCTGTCTAAACCACGAAGCCCCCTCTGTAAGGCTCCCAGGGCCGCCATCATCCCGCCAGGCGCCACGCCCTTGCATTGCCACACCACCTCCAGGCCTCCAGGGGCCCCTGGAAACACTCCACTGCTCTTCTTCGGCCTCACAGGCCCTCCTGGCACCAAGCCCCGCCGTCTCTCCCCTCTCCTCCCCCCCAGCTCTACATCTGTCCCCCGGGGCTGAAGTCCAGTGCTGCTTCCCTTCTTCTCAGCTGCCTCTGACCGTCAGTGACCCCTGGCAGCTCAGGGGAGGGTGGCCCCGGGCCCCAGACTCTAGGTTGGCTGGCCTTGTGCCCCCACAACCACGTGTCAGCCTGGGGGTGAGGGGGCTGGTTGTGAAAGGGACACAGAGACCGGATCCTGGCAAGATTGCAACACCCCTCCGGCCAGCTCAGCAGCTTCCAGCCTCTGTCAGCCCCCAGCCGAGCTGTCTTCCCAGGCACCTGCTTTCCTCGTGAGCCAGCGTTCCCCAGACACCCACCCAAAGGCCTGCTCCCTCCATGTCCGGCCCCACGAGAGCAGAACAACTTTGCATGTTCAGTCTCATCCTCACCTCAACTATAGGGACATTCGGTTACAGGTGGGGAAACGGGGGACCAGCCAAGAACATTCAAAAGCGCAGTGAGGGGCAAATGTGGGGGTGCTCGTCTCCCCACTTCCCGACTCCAGGCTGTCTCTCCAGATCCCTGCGGGGGTCAGACTCTGCCCACAGTGCCCGCAGCACCCCCTGCCAGCCTTGTTCCCCAAAGCTCCTTCCCAGCCCTTGTCCCACCTCTTTTTTAAAAAAATATGTTTTCATTGATTTTTTAAAAAATATATTTTTTTTATTGATTTCAGAGAGGAAGGGAGAGATAGAAACATCAATGAGAATCATTGATTGGCTGCCTCCTGCACACCCCCTACTGGGGATTGAGCCCACAATCTAGGCATATGCCGTTGACAGGAATCGAACCCGGGACCCTTCAGTCCGCAGGCCGATGCTCTATCCACTGAGCCAAACCGGCTAGGGCTGTTTTTATTGATCTTAAAGAGAGAGGGAGGGAGAGGGATAGAGACAGAAACATATTGGCCGCCCCCCTCTCCCCCCCATCAGCAAAGGAGCCCGCCCTGATCAGGAATTGATTCACAGCCCCTCGGTTCCTGGGTGGACACTCACTGAACCACACCAGCTGGGCTCTCGCACCTCTTAGAGCTGCCTGGGGCTGCAGAGAGTTGGGACCCCTCCCTGCTCAGGTGTCTTCATGCGTGAGAACTCAGAATCGGTCTCCTCAGATGGGAGACCGATGTGTCCTCCCTCACTGCCATCTGGGGAAACTGAGGCTCCGAGAGGGTTTGGCCCAGCTCCAGGCTTGGCTGGGAGGAGGCCCACTGACCCTTCCCCTCCTCGATCAGCCCTGGGTGAGTGACATGCCGGTCCCCCTGTGAACACAAGCTCAAGCCCTGGCCTGGCCCTGGTGGCGGGAGCTCTGCTCCGAGGGTGGACAGGAGAGCACTCCCTCCCGGGCGGCTACTCTCCCTTCTCTCCCCAGCAGCGGCCCAGCGATGGGAGGGAAGGAATGAGTGAGGGCTGGGGACGAGAAGCACAGCTCAGAGTGGAGTGGGGGGAGGGTGTGTGTGGGGGAAGCTGGCCCGGCCAAGAGAAACTGGAGGTAGGGAGAGGAGAGAGGGGAGGGGGGAACAGGAAGCCGGAAAATGAAGGCTCTGAGCACTCAGAGGCCAGGAGGGGCCAGGACGCAGGACCAGATAAGCTGGGTGGAGAAAGGGGAGAATGAGGGAGTAAAATGGCGAAATCGTGGGTGGTTTCAGGCCTTCTGCGTCCGACAGCGCTGCGAATTGGTGTGACAAGCTGGGCCACCCAGGCTCAGAGGCTGCTTCCGCCCCTGGCAGTCACTGCAGGATGCACCCCAGGGGACGGTGCGTTCCAGAACCACGTCTCGGCGACAGAATGGGAAGAGGCCGGAGAGAGGGGGCCGCCGAGACTGGAAGGTGAACACCCCAGAGCGGGACGGAGGCAGCAGACAGAGTCAAGAGAGGAGACAAAGAGACGGACCGCATTCAGAGGGGCCAGGACCGTGTGGGGCAGGAGAGGCGAGGCTGGGGCTGTAAGAAACCACTCAGATGCCCTGCAGCTGCTGTGAAGTTTGCTGAACCTTTATTAAGCCAGGGCCCCCGGGGGGGCCGTGGGGCAGGGACAGGGCCCTGCAGGCTGGGAGCGGGGAGGGGCGC
>NW_006287809.1:575279-590520 GCF_000327345.1 Myotis davidii
TGGCCGGGCTCCAGGCGGCCTGCATCTTCTCCACCAGCCCGGCCCACCCGCGCTGCATGTCTTGCACCAGGGGCACGAACCAGCCCTTGAGGCGGGTCTGGAAGGCCTCCGCCTGCAGGCGAATCTGGTCGGCCTGCTCCTCCATCTTGGCCTGCAGCTCCTCCATCTGGTCGCGCATGTCATCGAGGCGGTCGCGGGCCCGGCTGCCCATGGACTCCAGCTTCCCGCGCATCCGCGCGCCCCAGGCCTCCGCGCGCTCCCGCAGCGGCTGGCTGGCGGTGATGGCGCGCACGCGGCCCTGCTCCACCAGCGGCAGGAGGTGCTCGCGGATGACGCCGACCCCGCGCTCCGCGCCCTCGCGGGCCCCGACTCGGTAGAGAGCCAGGCGCTTCTGCAGGTCGTCGGCGTCGCGGAGCAGCCGTTTGCGCAGCTTGCGCAGCTGGGAGGCCAGGCGGGCCCGCACGTCCTCGGAGTTCTGGCCCATCATGGTCTGCACCTCGTTGCGGTACTGGGTCAGGCGGGTGCGCACGTCCTCCATGTCCGACTGCAGTCGGGCCTGCGCCGCCTGCAGCTCCTTGGACAGGCGGGCACGCGTCTCCTGGGTCATGGGGCCCAGCTTCGTCTCCAGCACCTTCTTGTAGGTCTTCACCTCCCCCATGGTCTCCTCCATCAGCATCCTGAAGGCGGAGGGGGCGGGAGGTGTGTGTGGAGAGAAAAAGGGGAAAGATAGGGGTGGAGGGGGCAAGAAGGGGACGGGGACAGACAGAGAGACCCGGAAGAGGGAGAGGCGGGAGGAGGGGACCCAGACAGCCGGGGGCAGAGCTGAGCAGAGGGGCTAGAAAGAACGGAACTTGCCAGGGACAGGAAGAGCTGAGGAGGAATCGGAGGTCAAGCCAAGGATTCAAAACGGCGAGAGGGAGCAAGAAACGAACAGACCCCTGAAGAGTTCCAGACAGGAACTGCCCGCCAGGAGGGCCAGGGGCCAGGGGCCAGGGCCGGACACTCACGACAGTTCCTCGGTGACCTTCGGGCTGAGCAGCTCCTCCTGCACCTTGTTAGACAGCGTCTGCACCCACTGCAGGTAGTCCCAGAAGCGGCCCAGCGCCTGCTCCCAGGGCTGGCTGGCCTGCCACCATTCTGGCTCCGGGGCCAGCTTCACCTCCTCCTCCACGTGGGCCTGGCATCCTGCGTGGAACAAAACAAGTCAAGGGCCCCTGCCCCCTTCAAGCACACAGTAGGTGCTTCACAAATGCTCTTGTGCTTTTTAGAGCACTGATGGGCAGGGAGCGGGGGAAGGATGGCCAGTCTGTTTCCTCCATGGACAGGCATTCCCTGAGTGTCTGTGGTGTGTGCTCCATGCGGGGGTGATGGAGAGTAAAGATAATTACAGCGGACATTTGTGTAGCCCTCACTATCTGCCTGACAACAACGCGTTGGAAACTGTTTGAACTCCCATCGTAAGAATGGGAACAGGGAGGTCCTGAGAGAGTCACAGCTGCTCAGAGCCAGTGAATGTCAGAAGAGGGCTCAGACTTGGGCCTCCTCTCAAGAGAGAGACCAGCAGAAGGGGCACAGGGATAGAAGGGGTCGGGGGAACAGGTGAGGATGGGAGGGGGCAGGGGCAGGGAACCTGAGCAAGCACCGCCCCATACCTGCCAGGAGTGTGACCACCAACGCAGCCCACAGAACCTTCATCTTCAGCGCCGGTCAGTCTGGGGGAGGGAGAAACTGCCAATCAATAGCCAGTGGGGGCTCCTCCCACTTAGAGCCCCACCCACTGGGTCTTGGACTTTAAGGCCTCACTTAGCCCCAGACCTGCATCTTCCTAATCCCATCACAAACCTGTCCTATTGTCTAGCCTCCTCATTGTCGTCTATCTCATCTCCTCATCCCCCAGGTCGACTCCGGCCAAAATTCCATCCTCTTCCCCCAGGGTTCAAATTCCATTCACCCCTCCTCCCCAGCTCCCTGTGAGCCCAACTGGGCATTCTAAATTCCAGTCTTGCATTCCTGGCTCTACCTTCACATTCTAAGCTCCATCTTCAACCTAAGTGCCATTCTTCCACATATTAGCTAATTTAATCATTTAAAAGTCTCCTTCGGTCAATGCTCTAGCTACTCTGCCACCACCCTGAGTGGAAGTCTGAGGATGAAGGGGACACCCAGTAGGTGCTCAATAAATTTGTGGTTTTTGTTTTTTTTTTTTAAAAATATTTGTCTTTATTTCAGAGAGGAAGGGGGAGGGAGGGAGGGAGAGAGACAGAAACATCCTTGATGAGAGAATCATGGATCGGCTGCCTCCTGCACGCTCCTCACTGGGGTCTGAGCCTGAAACCCGGGCATGTACCCTTGACCGGATTGTCCCCCCCACCCCCGAGGCCCTGAGCTGGTCTCTGTGCCCCCAATTCTGCTTCTCACCGACTCCTGAGCAACCGGTCTTTCGCCTCCGCTCTGGCTGAGTAGGACTCAGGGATCCCGGACTCCTCCAATTATAAGGCTCCCCTGCCCCGCCCACTCCTCCAGGGCTAGGGCAGCTGGGCCAGCCCCCGGTCACGAGGTGGGCTGTTCTCCCCCTTCACACAGCGAGGGGAAGGAGGTGGGGCTTGGAGGCTCTGTGATGCCCCCAGCCCCCAGGAGGGGAGGTGACGTCTCACCCAGAAACTCAGGCGCCCTGCTCAATTCTGTGGGGCTGGGCATGGAAGGGGAAGGAGCAGGCAGCCACTGATGAATAAAATTTGGGGAGGGGGCTGGGGGCAGGAAATCCTGGGTCAGAGAAAGGTGGGGGCCGGGGGCTTGGATCCCTGGGTCCGAGGGAGAACTGGTGGCAGAAATGAGCCGGGAGGGTAGGGGACAGTGATGGCTCTGCTGAAAGCCTAGGCTGAGAATGGAACCTGGGTCTTAGTCCTCACTCCCTCGCTGGCTGTGACCTTGGGCACAGATGAGGAAATTCAGTCCAGCACCAGCACTGCGGATTCCAGCTGCCCAAATGTCGTGCCTCCACAGGCCTGGAGCTTTCATGCTGCCCAGCTAGGACTGGAGACTCTGGAACCCAATGCCCAGCCTGAACTGGGCTGTCCCTTGCCAGTTGCGTGACCTTGGGCAAAGGACCAAGCCTGTCTGAACATCCAGTTTCTGGTCCACGTAACGGGGGGAATGACTGCACTTACACCATCGTTCAGTGATGCAAGAAGCTACGTAAGTCCCATGTAACCTCATCAATAGCAGGTCCTTGGAACTGTGGTAAAATGTTTAACGAAGCGAACTTTCCGAGGGGTTAAGGGATATAAATGAGTTAAGCGCCTACAGCATCTTGTCAATGAAAGGAAATGACCAAATGCTGAGAATCTGCTGTACTGTGTGAAGTACTGAGAACCTCACACACAGTGGGTCTTACCTCAGCTCCAACACGAACCTCCTAGCAGCTGTCATTTCACGAGGTTAAGACGGAGGGTGAGGCCACACAGGGAGAATTGGAATTGGATCCCATGGGGTCAGGGGAGGCCAAACCCCGGGTCCCAGGAAGGGGGCCTCAGTATCAGGCCAGGTGTGGACAGGGAACGGGTGTTGTGGCTTTCCAGGCAGTAAGAGTTCATTTCTGCTCAGCAGCCTCCCTCCCAAGCCCTGGGTATGTATGGGTGGCAGACAGTGTTTTCAGTTCCTTAGGGAGTCAGGGGTGATTACCTGAGCCCTAGGCGGGCCAACTGATCTCTCCTCCCCAGCACCAAACACCAGAGACACAGGTGACCCAAGCCCCCCCCCCCGAATATCCTACTCATGCCTTTCTCCCAGTTAACTTTATTTTTTCCGTCACCATCCTTATATATTTGCAAACATTTCTCCCGTTGTATGGGTTGTCTTTCTCAATGGTGTCCTTTAAAGCACGAACGGTTTTACAATTTTTAAGTAATTTATCTTTTGTTCTTTGTCAGATAGTGATTCTGAATTGTTTCCAGGTGCCTGTATTCTCCAGGAAACCTCTGCCCTCCCTAGCAGACAGAAATCCTAACATCCCCTGCCCTTTTTGGAAACTGGAAAGCCCCGTCTCAGCTCACAGCCCCCCAACCTCTGCACTGACAGTACCATTCCTGTTGCTTCACCTCCAAAGGCACAAAGTCCCCTGCAGCCTCTCTGGCCAGACCAAGCTGGAGCCAGCGACCACAAGACCACACCCTCCCGGAGGGGCCTGTGATGTCCCAGGGAGGCTGTGATCCTGGGCCAGGCCCTTCCCTCTCCATCGGGCTCCTGTTGGCAGCCAGGATTGACTTCCTTTCTGGATCATCCTTCCATACCCCAGCCCCGTGGCACCCCCCTGTGGCCACCATGGGAAGATCAGGCTGGATGGAACGAACAGAGGGGCAGACAGGTAGGAAAACCAGGCCTCCCATTTCGTTTTTTTTCATGTATATTTTTTGTTTTTTTTCTGTAAAATGTCCCAGTTCTTCCATAACTTATAAACATGATTTATACCGAGGAGTGGATGGGAAAGTGGGTGGAGGGCAGACCTGGGATGGGGAAGCTCCTCTTCTGCTGCCCCCTTGGGGCGGGGCCCCAAGATCTTTGGGGGGTGGTGGCGATGCCCCAACACCTCCCTGAGGTTGTCTGGCAGCCTCTGCCCCTGGTGCTCAGAATCTGGCGTGCCCCTCGATTCCAGAACCCCTTCTGGGCCCCAGGTCCACTGGGCACACAGCCCCCGGTGCTCCGAATCCTGAAGCGCCCGTGGTTCTAGAATTCCCCCCTCAGCTGCTGGGGTGATGGCCCCCTCCTTTCCGCTGCCCCCCTGACCACCAAGGAGGGAGGGAAGGGAGAGGGAGGGGCGCGTAGGTCTCCCCTCTGTCGGGGGAGGAGCAGGGGGAGTCTTGAGGAGGGAGGGAGTGGGAGGCAGGAGCCGGGAGGGGCTCAGCCGATGGTGAGGCCGAAGCCGCACTGGAACTTGTTCTTTCGGTGGTTCAGGAAGGCCCCGAGGGCCAGCGTCAGGGGCAGGGGCGGGAGCCTCTTCTCCAGCGTGGCGCCCACGATCCAGTTGCTGTCCACGGAGCCTGTGGGCAGACGGCTGCGCTGAGAGCCGTGTGCCGGCTTCCCACCGTCTGTGGAGCTGTGCTCCAGGCCACGTCAGCCACCGCCAGACTGCGGGCTTCCAGACCCGTGACCACGCTGCTCCCAGAAACCTCTTCCTGCACCCCAAGTACTTCAGCCCTCAGCTCAGTGAGCCCTCCCCTCCGGGAAGCCCTCCACCACCCCATGGGCTCCCCCACTCAGTCCTGTCCACACCAGGGCCTCGCTTTTGAGGATGGGCCTGTGCTCCCTTGAGTGACCCGTGAGGATGGGCCGTCCCAGCACCCTCAGCACAACTCTGGGCACAGCGGGCGCTCGGTGTCTGCTGAATGGAAGACCGAACTGTCCTCATTCACTAGAGCCTGGCGATGTGCACCCGCCGGGGCTCCCCCCACGTCGGAGGGAGGCTCACTCACTTCACGGGGGCAGAGCTGGAACCCCAACCCAGCCTCTGCCAGAGCAAGGGCTGAGAGGCTAGAGGTGAAGAAACCCGGGGCCTCATCGCTGCCGGCAGCAGCCCTGCTGCCTGATGCGGCCTTCGGGGTGGTCTTCAGACCCTCCAAACCCGAGAACCACCGAGGCCCAAGAAGAAAGACTTAAAGCTAGACACCAGGTTGGGAGGCAGGCAGCTGGAGGAGAGTCTGGTAGTGACCGCAACCTCCAGGAGCCCCGATTCCACTGTGACCTGAGTGGGGTGGCTGGGTGTGCTTCAAGTTGCCGTCCACTTAGAGGAAAAGAAAAACGAGGGCCGAGTGCAGAGATGGGAGGGGGCTGCTTGCCGGGGTGGGGAGGAATGTAGCAGGGACGAAGCTTAGGCCCAGGCCCCACCTTCTCAGCAAGCGCTCCGGGTGATTTGGAGGCCCTCAAGAGTCCCGGCCCGATGCCCTTCACCATCTCCTTGGCCTACACCCACTCAGAGCTGAGCCACCTCTCGTCTTGTTTTCCATGCGGGGAAACCGAGGCCTGTACCTTTGAAGAGGAGGTTGGCCTTGGGCAAGTCCAGCTGGTACCCGAAGGAGACGCTCGTGTCTTGCATCCTTGTGCTGGCCTCAAACTCCACGCCTACCTGCAGCTGGAGGGGCCAGGGTAACAGAGTCAGCATCCCAGACTGGACCCCCGGGCACACAAGCCCCTGGCAACCCATGCCTGGAAGTGCACGCTCGCGGCCGGTCTCTGGACCAGCTCACCTGGTCGCTGGCTTTGTGGTAGTATGTCGCGTGCATGCCCGCCTGGCCCAACGTTACTGTCGCCAACCAGTTGTTCACTGTAAGAGAGCAGTGTGGGGTGGGGGTAGGTTATCAAGGGGACTTGAGGACCCAGGTCCTCTCCCTCAGACCCAGGAGCCCGAGGCCCAGCCCCACTCCTGCCCTCGGGCCCCAGACTCACATGTGTATTTCCCAGCCAGAGACATGACAGTGCCCTCCTCCCCAGGCCGCCGGTGGTAGACTAGCTCTCCGCCCAGTGCCAGACACGGTGTGATGCTCTGGAGGTAGTGGGCCACGAGGATTCCTGCGGGTGAGATGGCAGCTGTGACCTGGGCGAGGTGGGCAGTGTCTGCCCGGCCAGACTCCTGCTCCGGGTGGCTGGGAAGGCAGGCCCCTGCCGGAGGCTCAGGGACCACCCTCAGGCCTCCCACACCACCGCTCCATGGAGCTCACAGGGTGAGGGAGGTCAGTCTGCCAGACCCCGTGGGACCTCATCTGGCCTGCACAACCCTGTGTAGCCGGCATTCAATCGCCACCATTTATAGAAGAGGCTGAGGGAGTTAAGTCCCTCACCCACGGTCACAAAATGTGTGAGAACCACTCTCCCGCTGGGACTGGCAGGAGGGCAGGGTCAGTGAGCGCACACCTCAGGGTGCTAATGGCACTGCAGCCCACCACTCGGCTATAGCTGCAGGCCACGGTGTCACTTCTCAGTAACGGAGGCTCAAGGAGTGGATGTGGGCGCAGCGTAGAGCTCGCCCAGGGCTCACCAGGACTGCCCCCCTGCCCCTCGGAGCCGGGACCCTGGAGGCCCCCGAGAGTGTTTGCTAACAGAAGGCTCTCCATCGCTGGGCTGCATTCCCGAAGCCACGGGCTGAGACTCATGCCCGTCTTCAGAGCCCAGGAGAGCAGCCCCCACACATGATCTTCTAGGAGGGAAGAGCCAGGGGGGAGATAGAGGGAGTGACAGGGAAACAGACAAGACACCTTCAGAGAGACAGGGAAGCGGAATCAGAAGCAGAGGGCAAGGAGGAATGGAAGTCTCTGCAGAGAAACCCACCAAGACTGAGCTGAGAGGCTGTGAGGTCATGTAACCCAACAGGAAACAGGGAGACCCGTAAGGGGAGGGCAGGGGCAAGCAGGGACAGGACAGAGCAAGATGCTGCTTCTCAAAGACAATCAGATGCACAGACTCGGACTGGCCGTGGGAGCAGGGAAGAAGTGCACACATGATCAGTGAGTGGGCACACCTGGGAGAGGGCTTCTGGGGAGGCTGGGGTCACAGGCGGGCTCACGGGAGCCACTGTGTGCACTTCTTCACAAGCAGATGATGCAATCAACCCCCCGAGCCGGCATTAAACCATCACCAGCACACCTGTGGCCAGGAGCACCTGCATCCAATGGAGGGAAACTGAGGCCCACAGAATGAAGTGACTGACTAGATCAGGGTGGAGAACCTTTTTGTGCCAAGGGCCATTTGGATATTTATAACATCATTTGAAGGCCACAAAAAATTAGCAACTTGCCCTAACCGGTTTGGCTCAGTGGATAGAGCGTCGGTCTGCAGACTGAAGAGTCCCAGGTTCGATTCCAGTCAAGAGCATGTACCTTGGTTGTGGGCACATCCCCAGTAGGAGGTGTGCAGGAGGCAGCTGATCGATGTTTCTCTCTCTATCCCTTTCCCTTCTTCTGTAAAAAAATCAATAAAAAATATATTTTTTAAAATTATCAACTTAAAAATTAGCCTGGTGCCCAGCCAGAGGGGCTCAGTGGTTGAGCGTTGACCTATAAATCAGGAGATCACGGTTTGATTCCTGGTCAGGACACATGACCAATTTGGGGCCTTAATCCTGAGAGAGGGTGTGCAGGAGGCAGTCGATCAATGATTTTCTCTCATCATTGATGTTTCTCTCTCTCCCTCTCTGAAATCAATAAAAATACATTTGAGAAAAACTAGCCTGCTATATTTGGTCAAACATTTAATTAACTCACCCCTAAAGCGTTGGCAGGGCCAGACCAAATGATTTCTTGGGCCTTATATGGCCCATGAGCTGGACATCCCCCACCCGTGGGCCAGAGTCACAGAGGGACTTAAAACTCACTGGCCTCTCAGGTCTGCCAACTGCTGGGACTGAGGGTGTGTGACCCCTGACCATCTCTCCAGCTGTCCCTCCTCTCATCTCCTGGGCCTGCCTTGCCCCCTGGCCCCCAGCTCCACCCTCTCCCAGCAACTTACAGAGGGATCCTGCTAAAGCACAAACTCAACCCCGTCCTCCCTCTGCTCAGAACCTTTGTGGCTCCCGTGCCCAGATCCTGGCTCCTCACAGCAGAGCCGCAAGGCCCCATGTGGCTTGGCCCCACCTTCCAACAGAGCCCCCTCCCTTCCCTAACACAGCTGGCCACACGTACCCCGAGGCTGCCATCACCCCCAGGGACTCTGGCACTCACCCGCTCTGGTGCCCTGCTTCCACCACTCCTGCCATCGAGAACACAGGAGTCTACGGGAACGCAAATCCTGTGGCCTTCGCTACTGAAGTCTCGCTCCCAGTCCCCACGTGCCCGGTGGAATCTGGCTATTTCCACGCCGCCCTCCCTTCTCTGCTCCCCAAGCCTCTGGCCCGTGGCCAATGTGGCCCAGGGGGCTCTTCCTTCTGCGCAGGATTCGCCTCCTTTTTCTTGACCATCTCACTCCGTCCCCATCCCTACCTCCTTCCCCACTCAGCCAGACCCAGCTCCCCATGGCACGCAGCTCCCCGAGCCAGGGCTTTGTTGCGACCAGCAACTCATCTGGACGCGCTTCATTCTGCAGGCTCTGCAGCAGCCATGAAGAGCCCAGTGAGTTTAAACCCCACGAGGGGAGAAAGTGGGTCAGGTCTGTGAGACCAAAGAGCAGGCCTCAGGCAAGGGGCAGAGCTGCCAACCTGGGAAAGAAGTCCCGTCTCCGGATCCACCTCCCAAACCTGCTGGGCAGGGGCAGGTTTAGGCTCCCACCCCCCGACCTTTCCCCTGCTCGGCTGGGGCCACACCAGGATTCCTTGGGGACGCCACCTGGGGCAGGAGTGGCAGGTGCCCAGGGCAGAACCTGACGGGAAGGTGGCTCTCAGCCCCAGCCAGACAGGACTTCTTTCTGCACCCCCTCCGCCCACGCCCCCCCATGTGCAGTGCCCGCTCCTGGGCGCTACCCCCACTTCACCCTCCCTGGAGCGGACAGACAGGGCCATTCAGGGGAGCGGTCCCTGTCACTCCCGGTGAGACAGCTGCCCGCCTGTTCTAAGTCTCAGGGCGACCTGAGCTTTCCTGAGTAGGGTTTCTCCCAATAGCAAGGAGGTCACTGTGTGATCATTTGCTCAAAGGGAGATGTTTCCCTCTGGCCCAGGAGCCCTGTGAGGGCAGGAGGGGCTGCCTCAGCCCCTGCTGTGTCCCAGCACCGCCCTGCCCGGGGCCGCACACACTGGTGCTTAGAATGACACAGAAGCGCCCGAGGAGCCGAGGCCATGGGGAGGGAACCAGGTAAGAGCTCAGGCCCTTGAATTAGGCCGAGATTCAGATTCCAGCTCCTCGGAGTCTAGGCGACTCGATTTCACTCGGGCCCATTTTCTCATCTGTGAAATGGGGGCCATGAACACAGACACCTCAAAAAACAAAACAAAAACAGACACTTCTGCCCACTGTGGGGTGGCACTGAGACACACAGCGAGCCTACCCACACACCTGGCACCCAGCGCTGAAGATGTGCTGCCACTGACTCCTCTAGTGAGAGGTGGTCACTGCTCTTGTGCCCGTGTGACAGGAGGACACTGAGGCTCAGTCCCAGCTGTCAGTAAGTTACTCTGTGCCCAGCAGTGACCTGGACCAGCAGGCCCTGCTTTTATTAGTCTGAGGAGGAGGAAGAGGGGCTGGGAGGCCAGTGTGGGGAGCACAAAAGGTCGATGCGGAGTGTGTGCGGGGGAAGGGGGTGCCGGCACCCGAGAGAAGAGAATGGACTATGGAGTCCGACTTGCTGCGTCCTTTGGGAATCGCGTGCCCTCTCTGGGCCTCAGTGAGATGGGGACACTGGCAGCACCTACCCCACAGGGCTGCTCAGAAGACCCAGGAGCTATTTCCTTCCTGCTCTATTCCCAGCACCTGGAACTGAATGAAGGCGAGGATGCATACGACATGCTCAGGGCCTGACAAAGGCGAGGTAAAGGATGGGACCTGCCATCACACTGCTCACTCCTTTGCTCAGCGTTTCCTGGGCCCCTATTCTGGTTCCAGCACGGTTCCCAGCGCTGGCATACAGCAGGCAAGTTCCCGGCCTGAAAGAGCTGACACCTGAGCGAAGGAGATGGACAGGTAATAAAGAGTGAGACAACTTCAGAGGGAAGTGCCATAAAGACTGTGGGACAGGTGAGGCGATACCACAGACACTGTAGTCACAGAAGGTCTGTTCGTGAGGGTGGCGTGTGCCCAGACTTACTCAGCCACGTCAAAGCCAGAGAACAGCCCCGGCCGGTGTGGCTCGGTGGTTGAGTGTCGACCTGTGAACCAGGAGGTCACGGTTCGATTCTCGGTCAGGGCACATGCCCAGGTTGTGGGCTCAATTCCCAGTAGGGGACGTGCAGGAGGCAGCCAATCAATGATTCTCTCATCACTGATGCTCCTCTCTCTCCTCTCTGAGTGTGCACATGTGTAAGAACACAGCGATTCCAGGAAGCGTCAAGAAAACCTCATGTGGCCCAACTGCAGTGGGTGTGTGAGCAGAGGGGCGATGCCACCAGAGGTCAGAGGGGACAGAAAATGTTCTTTCTTCCCAAGGCCCCGCATTCCCCCACGGACGAAGCTTCCCCAGCGCCGGCATCTTATGACATGGCCTCCCCCTCCCTCCCCTTCCCAGCTGCTCGCCATCTCCTGCCGGGGTAGCGCCTCCTCTTCCTTTGGAAGCTCAAAGGTGATGCCTCCTCTGAGAGGCCCCTTAGCCTCTGGCAGGCAGGGCCAGGCTCTCCCGGGCCCTCCCAGGGCTGCTGGCGTCCTGCCTTCCCAAAGGCCCTCAGGACCCCCTGCCCAGGAGCCCACGCTCACGACCGATCAAAGGCGGGACCACCAACTCCATCCTCCCAGCTGTTCAAGCCCCAAACTCAGGAGTCCTCTGGATTCTCTCTTCCACCTCCCAGATCCAACCCACTAGCAAACTCCGTCGGCTCCATTAGAGTACACCCGGACCCGGCCTTCTCTTCACCCCTGCATAGCCCCTGCAGTGGGTCCCTTTCTATCTGTCCTTCACGTGCCAGCACAAGGGACCCCGTTAGAAGCCAAGTCACGGCCTGTCCTTATCAAATGCCTCCCGTGGCCCCCGACACATTCAGAGTAAAGACCAACTTCCACAAAGCCTTGTGTGACTTGGTCCCGACTTCTATCCCCCACACTCACCCTCCTCCTTCATCCATCACAGCCCCTCCCCTCCTCTCTGTTCCAGGAAAGGGTCCTGCCTCAGTGCCTTTGCACTTGCTGTTCCCTCCGGTTGAAAGCTCCTTTCCTGCATATCTGCTTGGAACCCTCGCCCCTGCCCTCAGTCTTTGTTCAAATACCGTCTACGTAATGGGGCCTTCTCTGAGGACTCCATCCAACCCTCCCGAGACCCCAATATTTCTGTACAGCCCCACCACCTGCCATCATGTCTTTCTGTACGGCTTTACCTGGCCTGCCTCTAAAATGGGAGCTCCCCCAGGCAGATTTAACTCCTTTGTTCAGCACCTTATCCTCTGTGCCTAGAATACACACGTACACGATCGATAAATACTCACTAAAGCCAGCCCCCGGATTGAAGGGCTCTATTCCCAGTCAAGAGCATATACCTGAGTTGCAGGTTCCACCCCCGGCCTTGCGGGCAACCAATCAATGTGTCTCTCTCACATTGATGTTTCTTGCTCTCTTTCTCCCCCTGCCCTCCCCAACTCTCCCCCTCTCTAAAAATCAATGGAAAAAATATCCTCGGTTTAACAACAAAAAACACACAAACAAAACAGCGGAGAAACTAGAAGTGGAGACAGAGTCCAGTGGTTCCTGCCCCCCGCCAACCCAAACAGAAATTTCCCCGTCAGTCTCCACATCTCAGACTACATCTCCTTTCCAACTGCAGGTGGAACCTGCCGCCCTGCACGCTGCTCTGTGCGCTCAAACACCACTAGGGCCCCACGAGGTAATAACAGGAGCTCATTTCCTTGGGACCCATTACCACATGCCTGACCCCCTTTGAAGCATTTCACACACATAAACTTACATGATCTACTCAATGGCGCTGCGAGGCAGCCCAATTTTACAGGCGAGACAGCGGAGGCCCACAGAGGTGCTGGAAGCTGCCTACAGTTGCATTTACGCCGGCGGCAGAGCTGGGGTTTGAATCTGCTTTCTCACCCACGATGCTCTGCTGCCTGATGTTTCAAAACCCTCCTGCCTGTGCCCATCTTTCAGATGGTAGAAAGGAGGTACAGAGGGGATGGACTTGCTGGTAAAGCTGGGACCAGGCCAGCCGTGGGCAAACTACGGCCCGCTTGAAATTTGCCCAGCCCTGGACTAGACTATGACCCCCCCGGCCCCCGCAAGCCCTGCGCCTCTTACCTGAACCCACCAGGACGTCTGGGTTCCCAAGGGTGACGGCTGCTGTGAAGTCAGAACCCCGGTACTCCCCGTCCACCTGCCAGTTCACGAACTTAGACTGCTGGGTCTGTGGGGAAGGAGGGACGTGTGAGGGCAGCCTGGAGCTCGGGATGGCTGGGGGAGCAGGTGACGCGACGCCCACTCACCTGGATGGCCATCTTGGACCGGAGGCCGGGGCCCAGCTGGTGAATGACCTGAGCATTGAGGCTGCCACTATTGTCCATGTCACCCACCAACACGGGGAATGCCTGTGAGGCAGAGAGTGAGGTAAGCTGAGAGGTTAAAGGTCAGGGGCCTAGCATTATGGAAGTACGTAAGTGATGGGCCCAGGTGAGAAGCTCAGAATCAGAAAAATTCAGTTTGAAGGCCTCCATTCCAGGAAGCTCTCCCTGACCACCTAGGCTGAATTAGGCTCCCCTAGCCTTTGGGTTCCATTTCAGTCCTGCCCACCTTGCACTGTTACTCCCCGGGAACAGACTGTCCCCTCTCGCCACTAGACTGTGAGTCCCACAGCCGTTTCAGCCACTGCTATGTCCCCTGCAGAGAGCTGGACACAGAATGGAGGTACAATGAAGGTTTGCTGAATAAGTGGATTTACTGAATGGAACCAGTTAACAAATTGAGTCTCCTAACTCCTCCCGTATCCTGCCCCAGTCTCCTTCCAGGCCTCCAGTTCCGCCCCCACTCCCCTCACCTAGCCTCTGCACGGCATCCCGAGGCGTTTCTAAAGCATAAACCTGACCATGACCTTCCCTCGTTCAGATCTTCCCAGGGCTTTCCAGTGCCCCCTAGAGAAAGTCCCAATGCCTAGTTTGGCATTCAAAGCCTCATGCAACACAGGATTGGGCAGAGAGCAGGGGTCCAGGATGAAGGAACCACCTTGGAGAGACACAGTGCCCCCCCCCACAGCACCCTCAGCAGCTCTGGCTTCCTCCCGACAAAACCTTCTGGTGTTTGGCTACGCACTTGTCAGAAGAATGATACAATGAATGAGACGACGAGAACCTCACCTCCGTGGGACTCAGCTGCTTTGTCCCCACGTACGTGACCCCGAAATGGTAGTTGGACTCCCCGACTGTACTGAGGGCTACTGTGTGGTTCACCTGAGAGAAGAGGGAGGGCTGTGGGGATGAAGCTGCAGGCCGCCCCCCAATAATCCCAGCTGAGCCCACCTCCACTCCAGCCTGGGGGCCGGGAGTAAAGACTCGGAGGTGTGGCTTGGCTAGATTAGAGATTTAGAGAAAGAATGTGCTGGGGGGGGGGGGGCACGACGACGACACTACATACCTGGCATTTCACTTCTACCTGGATGTTTTTGGGGAAGGGGTATCTCTGAATTCTGGGTCCCTAAACACCCCCACTGAGAAGTCATCTTGGCTCAGTCTCTGAGTCTTTTCAAGGAGCAAGGGGCCCAGCCCTTTTGGGGGGAATAAAGGGGTGGTATGCAGAGGTGCAGGGGGGTGGCTGGGATGCCCTCTGGAGGCAGGAAGGCTCACCTGGAAATGGTTACTCAGCCCTTTGTTGACTGTGAGCTTGACACCTTCCATCTGAATAGGAAACAGCTCTGAAGAAGAGAAATACTGTCACCCCCACCCCCACCCCCACCCGCACCTCTCGTCTCAGCTCTCCCATCTCCAAGGAACCACAGCAGAACGTCCCACAAAGTATCCAACCAGTAAAACGGCGGGATAGCCTGATGGATGGGGCTACGACCAGGGCCTCTGCCCGCTGCTGTGTACCTTTGGTAAGTTGCTTTCTCTATGTCAAACTTGTCATCTGCAAGATGACACTCACCACGTGGGAACATTGCAAAGACTCAGCAAGGTAACATGCACTGAGCGCCAGAGCAGGGCTCAGTACACGTCCATCACTTCTGCCACCGCGATTATTCCCAGCCAGAACCCAGCAGCTTTGGGGGTCCCATGCCCCCTAGACCCTGGCTGACACCGTGACCTTGGGCCTCAGTTTCTTGGCGGGTCACATGAGGAGGCAGGCGGGGCGGATCCCTGGGGCCCCTGAGGCTTCTCTCCACTCCAGTGCCATTCCATCCCGAGGTTCCACCATCTGATCCCATCGTTCTAAGCCCCCAGTGCAACGTTCCACCACCCGATCCCAACGTCGGCTCCCAACGCTCTGTTCAATTAACTCCAAAAGTCGGTGCCAATGCCCAAGGTTGCCTCCATGTGCTCCCCCCTCCCCCGAGATGCGGGCCATCGCACACCCCGCCAGGTCCCGCGCCCCTCACCCTTGCACTTCCGGTGGCACTCCTCGAACGTGCCGGGGTTGGGGAGGCAGCCGCAGGCCCCATCGTCCGCGGTCCCTGCAGTCCCGGGGGTCCGTTCTGAACC
>NW_006287809.1:591598-602081 GCF_000327345.1 Myotis davidii
TGGCCTATTGGTTCCACATGCCCTAGGTTCCGCCCACCAGCTTCAGGGCCTGGCCCTGCTATTGGAGCCATGGATGAGAACCCCACCCATTTCTTCGGAACGCCCTTTTTTATTGGCTCCCACTCGCAAGCAGGTCAAAGCACACCTGCCCGCCCTGCCCATTGACTTGTGGAACCCGTGCCTATTGGTTTGCTACGCCGCGGGTTCCAGCGCTCCTTTACCATTGGTTTGTGCTGAGCACTTTGCAACGCCCACGGACTCGTCGCCTCCGCCCCTCTTCAGAAGGCACGCCTCTTTCGACTTTGCCCCGCGGAGAAGTTGCCATGATAATTGGCCGGCTTTGGTCCTTATAGCATTATGATTGGCTCAGCAGGCACAGGTTCTCCACCCTTGTGACATAATCGGATTGGTGCGTTCATTGGCTAACGTGCAGGGTCGAGGGACACGGGTAAAGGTGGGTTGCGCGGCAGAGGCTGCTAGGCAGCAAGGTCAGGCCTCGCGTCCCACCAGGCACCGCGGCAGAGGGGCAGTCCCCAGTCCGGAGTCAGCGACCGAGAACCGGAAGTTCTGGCCCTTCCCACAGTGCGTCGGGAGAATTCTAACCGGCTGTGTGAACCTTCGCCGGCTTCTTGTTACCCACAATGCCCTTTCCCCGTTTAACGCGACAGTTGCCATAGACCCACCTCTCTCTCTCGTTACCCATCATGCCTTCTGTCCCCCGCTCCCCCCCACCCCGGACCTGCGTCACTGCGGCTTCTATCTTTGGCCCATTCATTTGTCCCATTACCCAGCATGCCCCCGTCCCATTCATTTCAGTTCCACTGCCTGTACTACCTTTAGCACATTTCTGCCCGTGCACTTCCATCGTTCTTCTAGCTAGCCCTTCTTAAATAACCATCATGTTTTGGGTCTATTATCTAGCATGCCTGCGGCCCCTATTTCTCCATTTATTCACCCTGTCTGCCTCTGGCTCATTCATCCAGATCTATTACCCATCATGTCCTGAGCTCTTATTACATTATTCATAATTTTGACTTTGGTCTATTCTTACTTGCCATTTATCCATTAAACCCGAGTCCCTCGTACTTGATTACTACCATTTATATCTGTTCCGTTTATTTCTGTCGATTAGACTGCTGTTCACTGCTTCCTTTTCATTAACCACAAGCCCTGGATTCCTCCCCCTCTCCTTCTATTACCCATCATTACATTTTTTTTTTGCTTATGCATATTTAGCCATTATCCCTTCGATTATTTTTGTCATGTCTTTGGCTTTTTTTATTTTTGTCTGTAACCCATCTTGACTTCATCTACTGATTCCCTTAAGTCCTGGGCCCCCTATTTATTACCCATCATCATGTTCCACCCTCCCCCCATTCACATCCCACAGAATACACAAGTTGAGATCTGGTCAAAGTACAAATTCATATTGGTAGGAAATGCCCTATTTACAAAACAATATCAGATCCCTTACCCCAATCCAGGTGACCATCTCCTCCCCCTACCCCACCTCCGGGAGATATTTGGGTCCCATTTCACTGGACAGCAGTAAAAGGACTTAGTAGTCTTCAAAGTAACACACAAATTCTTCTCTCAAGGCTGGGGTCAGCAAGGCACACTCTGCATGACACTCACCCTATCTAGTCCTTGACTGGGCTTAATTCCCTGAAGATAGGATTTGGGCAAGTGGGGACTCAGGGAAGGGTCCGGACCCTGTGACTCCTGCCTGCAGGAGGAGGGAGACAGAGAAGTTATGCCTTGGGCTGGGGACTCCCCTCCTTCCCACCATTGGGGAACAGACAGGGTGGGGAGGGGGCAAGTGGGGCTCTGCTGCCTGGAGGGCTCAGGTCTGAGCAGCAAGGTGCCTGCCCCCCAACATCCAACCCAGCAGAGCTATTGGGAGTTGACTACCTAAGGACACAGTAGAGGTCTGGGGTCTTCTTTGGAATTTGGGAGGAGACTGCAGAATGTGAGGCGTGAACTAAGGTCAGTTTTAGGAGTCCTTGGGTCGGATTGTGCAGAAACATATTTCCCCTCCCTCAACTCATGAGATAAGGTTGCCAGGTTTCCATTGTCATGGCCGGTTTCTCTAGGTCAGAGATAATGGGTTAGAGGTCACAAGGGATCCACCAACATCAAAGTCACAGATGAGATGCGTGTGTTCACTGACAGTGGCTTGGCCAGAGGTCAAGCGGCACAAGAGTCCTGGCAGCGACTTGAGGGATGAAAAAGAGAGGTAAGAGCCAGGGCCATGGCGGCTCACACATACATGGCCCGGGACATGACAAAGCCTTTGCCTGGGTAGGAATCAGAGGGACTAGCGTAGGAGAGGGCGTCATAGATGGGGTTGATCTTGTCCAGGTAGTCTTCCTCATCGTCATCCATGTCCTCCAGATCCAGGGGCACCCGCTCCACAACAGGCGGCCCTGGAGGCACGAGGATGGGGGACCCCAGACTCATGGCCCCCAGGAGCAGGGGCCCCGGCCGCTCTTCCAAGGTGGGCAGCTCATGGTACCGAGGCATTTCCTGGGGGCAGGGAGGGAATAGGAGCTCAAGGTCACTCCTGAGCTTGACATGGAATCCCAATCTGCCCCTTGACTCCAAAATCCCGACCATCTCCCCACGCCAACGAGGCCCAACCTTACCCCTGTCACTGGGTCAATCATATGGCTTGTCCCTAATTCAAAGCCCCGAGGGTGGACCCTACCCTGTCAACCCTGGGTCTCTACTTTGTCTTTTGGTTTCTGACCTAAGTCTTTCCCCATGTACCTTTGACTTTAATCTTGACCTCAAGTCCTTAACCTGAAGCCTGAAACAGCCCCTTAAACTTGGACTGGTTACAACTTCAGTATCTGACCCCTGACTTCCAGTAGATGGCTGATGGGACTCTATGTCTTGTCTTACAGTATCGAGCCAATGTGGACGTTCAACCAATCTTCATGGACTGACTTTAAACTCTAACCTCATGTCCTCAGAGTTTTTCAGTCATGACCTCCCTCACTGAATTGTAAACACAGCTCGATGCCATAAGCTCTGATCAGAAACACAGCTCTGAATTTGAGTTGTGACCTTTAATCCTTAACCTCTATGTCAGCGACTGTACACAGCCTCATCCTCGCCCGAGATCCTACCTGCTCAGCACATGAGACGCCAGCATCAAAATAGGGGGTCTTGAGTGGGCTGTGCTCTGAGGCCCCAAGAGTGAAGAGCTGGGAGGGCTGCAGTGGGAGGGGGTGGGATAGGTCAGGACCCCCCGCCCAGCCCACCTCTTTTCCCCAACTCCCTCTCCCCACCATGGCCTTCCTGGGGAAAGGTGGGGGCGGCCTGGGTTCCAGGCAAAGCGCTTACCATCTCTGGCTCCTCCAGCTTTGTCTTTGGGGTTGGTGGCTTGTATGATGGAGGCCCCTCCAGGCTGTAGGGTAGGAGGTAGACAGGTGGAGGCTTAGACCTAAGAAGCCCCCCAACCCTAGGGCCATTGCACAAGCTCCTCCTTCTGCCTGATATCCCTTTCTCCCTCCTCCCCCATTCCCCTTGCCCAGCTAACTCCTACTCATCCCATGAATCTTCTTCCAGGAGGCCTCCCTGACTCTCCAGGAGGATCACAATCTCCTGTGATGTGGTCACATCTGGTTGTACACCTCCCTCTTAGGGCACTTAACTGAGTTTGTATTTGAAGTGTTATTTTTTTTTTCTCAATTGGAAGGGAGGGAGGGGGAGAGAGAGAGAAACATCAATATGAGAGACACAGCGACTGGTTGTCTCCTGCATACACCTGACCTGGGGTAGAGGGGAGCCTCCTGGGGGTGGGGAGTGAACCCACAACCCAAGTACATGCCCTTGTCCAGGAATCGAACCAGGTACCCTTTAACCACTGAGCAACACTGGCCAGGGCTGAAATGTTATTTCTTATTTCACTCAATGACTATACCCAGCCATGAGCATGTGAGGGAGAAAATGAGATCTTTGATCAACATGGTGTTCCCAGAACCCACTATGAAGAATTCAGTAAATATTTGTTAAGAGAATGAATGAAGGATTGAAATGCTTTCCTATCCTCCAAACCAGTGGTCGCCATGGACCACCGGTTGGCGACTGCTGCTCCAAACTATGTCAAGTTCCCTCTTTCTACGTACTCACAGACCAGAGCATCCTGTATACATAATGATGGGCATTTTTTATGCCTTCAATACCCAACTCAGCTCTGGCTGGTGGTGGTTCAATTCCTGGTCAGGGCACATGCCTAGGTTGCGGGTTTGATGCCTGGTTGAGGAACCTTTGGAAGGCAACAAATCAATGTCCTCTCTCACATTGATGTCTCTCCACGGATCAGAGCATCCTGTATACATAACAATGATGGGCACTTATTATGCCTTCAATACCCAACTCAGCTCTGTTTGGTGGTGGTTTGATTCCTGGTCAGGGCACATGCCTGGGTTGTGGGCTCTCTCCCCGGTAGGAGGCATGCGGGAGGCAACCGATTGATGTTTCACTCTTTTTTAAAAAAATATATTTTTATTGATTTTTTTACAGAGAGGAAGGGAGAGGGACAGTTAGAAACATCGATGATAGAGAAACATTGATCAGCTGCCTCCTGCACACCCCCCACTGGGGATGTGCCCGCAACCAAGGTACATGCCCTTGACTGGAATCGAACCTGGGACCCTTCAGTCCGCAGGCCCACGCTTTATCCACTGAGCCAAGTTGGCTATGGCTGATGTTTCACTCTTTCATCAACCTTTCTCTCTCTTTCTCTCCCTTCTTCTCTCTCTCAAAATCAATACAAATATTACAAAAAAATAAACCAACACAAAAAACACTAACTCAGATATCCCCTCCTCCAGGAAGCCTTCCATGACCTTCTGGCTTCTCTCAGCTCCCGTAGGTTCCCTAGCTCATCCCTGGCCATGCTGCACCATCACTGCCTGGGGCCGGTCTGTCTCCTCCAGACCCTGAACTGGGGTTCAGGGAGGCAGGGCCAGGGCCATCTCAGGCACCACTGCGTCTCAGCGCTGGGCTGGGCGCAGGAGGTACGAACTGCAAGGTGTTGTTTCGCTTTGACTAGATGATTAAGACAGTGGTTCACACACTATCTTGTGCATCAGAATAACTTAGGGAGCTTGTTATACAGAGTCTGAACCCTTCTTGTGAAAGTTCTGATGTGGTAGGTTTGGCATAAGCCCAGGAATATGCATTTTTACCAGGTGTTCCCATGCCACTCCCCCACTGAGTCGTGTTATTTCATAATTTATGTTTCCATGGTATATGTATGCGTGTGGACACTTTATTTTTATAGATTTTTTATTTTTTATTTTTAAATATATTTTATTGATTTTTTTACAGAGAGAAAGGGAGAGGGATAGAGAGCTAGAAACATCGATGAGAGAGAAACATCGATCAGCTGCCTCCTGCACACTCCCCACCGGGGATGTGCCTGCAACTAAGGTACATGCCCCTGACTGGAATCGAACCCGGGACCATTCAATCCTCAGGCCGACGCTCTATCCACTGAGCCAAAGCGGACAGGGCCTGATTTTATTTTTTTTAAATACGTTTTTATTGATTTCAGAGAGAAGAAGGGAAAGGGAGAGAGAGATAGAAACATTCATAATGAGAGAGAATCACTGACTGGAAGCCTCCTGCACACCCCCTCCTGGGCATCGAGCCTGCAACCCAGGTTCACAGGCCGACCCTCAACCACTGAGCCACGTATGGACACTTTTTAAATGTTTGTCTCATCATTGCGTTCTTCCCTCCAGAGCCTGGTCCTGGGTGGCTGCTTTTTGAATATTGGTTGAATCGCTGCATGGATGTGAGACTTGGTCGAGGTTCCATATGTCAAATACATCTCGTCAAGCCTGGCACATACAAGGGCTCTACACAGAGAAGTGTGGCTAGTTTTCCCCAATATCCAGGCTCCTTCTTTCTCATACTAATAAGGATTTTAGCTGGGCACATGGCCACCCAGAATAAAGACTACATTTCCTAGCTTGCCCTGCTGCTGGGGACAGCCATGTGACAGGTTCAGGTCAATGGAAGTGAGAAGTGATGCATTTCCTTAAAGGGTGACTGAATACCCTGTATTTCTTTCCTTTTTTAAAACAATATATTTTTATTGGTTTTAGAGAGGAAGGGAGAAGGAGAGATAGAAACATCGATGATGTGTGTTACAGGGCATTGATTGCTGCCTCCTGCACACCTTCCACTGGGGATCGAGCCCGAAACCCAGGCATGTGGCCTGACCGGGAATCAAACTGTGGCCTCCTGGCTCATAGGTTGACGTTCAACCACTGAGCCATGCCAGCCAGGCTTGGAATACCCTGTATTTACATTTCCTTTCCCCACTGGCAGGAACGGGGGCTTTGAGGCCAGGATAGCCATGTCTGGTTGTGAAGTATGTCGAGAATGACAGGAGAGTGGGGAGCCTTTGAAATGTGAATAAAGGTGGAGCAACAAGCTAGCAGGAGCTGGGCTCTGACGACTTCACATAGCAGAGCTGTCCTATCCATGATTTATGAGACAGAAGCTAGCTCTCCTCTCTATCCTACCTAAGTTATAGTTATTTGGGGTGTCTGTTGCACAGAGCCATTACGATGGTTTTCTCCCACCTTTACCCCCACCGCAGGATCCCCAGTTCTGGGACCCTTCCCTCATCCACTGCTTCGGGTGCATCACTTACTCGTCTTCCTCCTCTGCCACCTGCAGCCTCTGTTCCTTCCGCTGCTGCCGGCAGATGAGGATGCCCGTGGCGACCACAGCGGTAGCAATGATGGCAGCGATGATGCCCCCAATGATGCCACCGGTGGCTCCTGCACCTGATGTGTTGGGGGACTCTGCAAGAAGAGGGACAGCGTAAGGGGGTCTCCAGGAGGAAGCCACAGCTCCTTACTCCCAGCCCAAGTCATCATCCACTTGCCTATCTCAAAGGCAGGGGACATTCTTTCATTCAACTTATCCTTGTGGAATAGAGTGGTGAATAAAACATACAAAAGCCCCCACCCCGAGAGAATTTATGTTCTAGTTGGGCAGGGAGACCAACAGTACAGAAACAACTACAATATGCCCGTAAGTGATGTAGGATAAAACTATAGTGGGTCTGGCTGGTATGGCTCAGTTGGTTGGGTGTAGTCCCACGTACCAAAATGTTGTGGGCTCAACCCTCCGATAGGGGCCCTGCAGGAGGCAGCCGATCAACATTTTGTTTTTGAAAAAGCTTCACATTTAAAAAAATATATATTTTTATTGATTTCAGAATGAAAGAGGGAGAGAGAAACATCAATGATGAGAGAGAATCATTGATCGGCTGCCTCCTGCACGCCCCCTACTGGGGATTGAGCCCACAGCCTGGGCATGTGCCTTTGACTGGAATGGAACCCGGGACCCTTCAGTCCGCAGGCGGATGCTCTATCCACTGAGCCAAACCAGGTAGGGCCAATGTCTGGTTTTTATATCAATATTTTTCTCTCTCTCCCCGTTCCTCTCTCTAAAAAGAAATAAAGAATCTTTAAAAAACAAACAAACAAAACTGCAAAGTGGGGAAGGTGATGGGAAGTGATAGAGCAGGTAGTCAGAGAGTTGTACTGCAAGGTGACACTTGAGCAAAGATCTGAAGGAGCTGTAGCGGGTGAGTGATGGGGGGGGCGGGGGAAGAGGGTGAGAACATCCTGGCAGAAATGGCAGCCAGTGCAAAGGCCCTGGGCAGGAAGCTTGGTGCTGTTTTTAAGGAACAGCAAGGAGCAGAGTGAAGGAGGGGGTGCACGGGGAGATGAGGGAAGGGACCTGGTGGGAAGGGACGTAGAGCTACAAGGCAGAGAACTGGGGGATCCTGGGGTTAGGATCACAACCAGTCATTACAGGGAATGCAGTCACCCTGGTCCGAGGCTCAGAGCTCCTCCGACCCCACAGGAAATGCCGAGTGAGAAACTCATGGCCTCACGGGCCTTTCCTGTGCAACACGCTTCGCACTTCCTGAAGCTGTTATTGGGGTAATTGCTTGTGTGACTGCCAAGGTCTACCCTAGGCTGTGAGTTCCGAGGGACGGGCTGGTCTTGCGAGATGTGTAAGGGTGGGTGGGCATGGGCGCTGGGGACCTGCTATAGCCAGATGGACAAAATCCCCGCCCCTGCCCTCTAGGTGGGAAGGGGGGTGGGGGTTGGAGGGGGTGTTAGACGGATAAGCAACCAGAATGCAAAAGCCCCACCCACAGGCCCCACCCCTCCCATGAAGCCCACTCCACAGATGAGATCCAGCCCCCAGAGGAACCACACTGCCTGCTCCACAGCTGGGCCCTCTCAGGAGGGCTTGCGTGTGGGAGGGTAACAGAGTAATTGCCGCTCAGTCCACACCAGCCACCCTCAAATCACTGTTATTCCAGCCGTCCTGACTGCGTGTGAGGTCTGCCCGCGTCAGGGCTTCATCCCCAGTAATTAAGTGGAAGTCAAAACTGGTAGAAGTAAACTCACCAAGCCCTTCCCCGCCGCCCAGCCCCCACCGGGCCGAGGAGCTGAGCCTACTGAGTCCAGTGACAGCCTCGGGAGCAGAGACAAGGGCCGTGGCAGTGGCCCTGGGGCCAGGGAGCGGAGGTGGCGGGGATTTACCCCTCCCCCTCCCATCCCCCCACCTCAGTCCCCAGCCTGGGGTGGGGAGAGGTCCTGGTTGAGGGGAATTAGGTGGTGATGCAGCAGCTACAGCCCCTACCTCTGAATCACTGAAAATTCCCTGTAGCTGGGCCCCAGGGAAAAGGAAGAGGAAGGAAGCTGGGAAAGGCCACTTCTCCGGGTGGAGAGGGGGGACTTTCCTGGTTCCTCAGTACCCACGCCCGCCTTGCCTCCTGGGGGCCCCGTCGGGGGCAGCGCCCCCTCCCCAGGTCTCACAACCTCGGGGAGTTGGGTGTGCACTGCTCCCGGATAATCTGACCATGGCACCCTCGGCAAGCGCCCGGGGGTCCGGGATCCCTTGGCCTCGGGGAAGGCAGCCTCAGTGCTGGAACCTTCAAGCCCAAGCCCTCCAGCCTCTAAGCCCAGATCCCACCCCACTGGCTCGGGGTCTCCGCACCCAAGGTGTCCTTCAAGGACCCAGATAGAAAGAGCCCCCCAGCCTCCCACTCCGCTTTCCGACCCCCCAGGGAGGGGGTCCAGTGTATTACAAGACACCCCCGATTTTTCCTCCAAGTTTATTAACTCCTGAGTGTCACAGGGCAGGGCTGGGGCAGGCCAGAGCCAAAACCAAGTCTCTGGGGGGTCCGCTGTGGGTCCCCCTTCCCCTCCCCCGTGCAGCCCTGGAGCCGGAAGTCCAGTGTGTGATATTCCACCCCCTCTGAATCCCAGGAAAGTGGGAGGTAGCATTTGCGCTCCAGTGTCGTCCAGACAAACGAGTCCAACCAGTCCGTCACCCGCGGCCCCCGCAGGCTCGTCTCTGTCTCTGTCTGGGGGTCACACGTAAACCGCCCGCCGGGAGATGAGGGAGCCGTCCAGCTGGGACTCCATGTCATCCTCGAGTGCCGGGGACGGAGGCAGCATGAGGCCTTTCTCTGCCTTCTCCTCCTCTTCCTCGTAGTCCTCCTCCTCGTCCTTGCCGTCCGGCCTCGGGGGCCCAGGGGCCGTGGTGGTCCAGAAGACGGGGCCTCCGTTCTCAAACACTTGAGTTTTCGGATCATAGGATCCCTGGCCGCTCTCTGGTCCTCCTCCCGCCGCTCCCGGGCTCTTCCTCCTCCTCCTCACCCTCAGCAGGATGAAGGCCAAGGCCCCCCCAGCCAGAAGCAGCAGCACCAGCAGTGTCCCCCCCACGGCCCCCCACACCATTGAACCCTCGTCTCGGGAAGAGGCCCGGGGGCCGTCTGAGGAGAGAGAAGGAGGGGTGAGAGAGAGAAAGGAAGACACAAGGTCAAGAGGATACATCTGGGGAGGACACGGCAGGGGAGTGACAGGAACAGGGAGGTGGCTCTGATTAGGCAAAATGGGGGGTGGGGGTGGGAGAGAACCCATTCACTCTTTGCTACAGGCTGAGTGCTCTGTATGCGGGGGAAGAGGGGGGGGGTTGCCAGCGGGTGGCCCCAATCTCCTTATACCCGCACAGTATTATTAAACTTTCTAGCCAACATTTCAGAAACCAGGTGACTTCACTGAAAATTCCATTTGGGATGCGGGGTGGGGGTCAGATCTGGCAACACCAGTCTCATGCCCTCCACCCGGTGAGGGGCTGTAGCGGAGTGAAGGCTGTGGCTGGGCAGGGAACAGAGTTCCACACCCGGCCACCAGGTCGCGTGCCAGGACCCAGGAGGCATGTGACCCCTTGAAGATGAGCTGAGGTCACGGTCACAAAATCTTGGGGTGGAACCAGCCAGGAAGAGGGAGAGGTGGATTGGAGCAGGAGGCTGTCTGACTCCAAAGCTCTCTGTACTCCAGAGGAGAAGGGACCTTCCTCCCTTGGAGTGCTGGGAGCGCCTGGTCTGGGCCGCATGGCCTGCCTCCTGCCTGGGCCACCTGCC
>NW_006287809.1:602306-602665 GCF_000327345.1 Myotis davidii
GATCGCCCCCTTCCTCCCTGGGCCACCCCCCTCCTGCCTGGGCCGCCCAGCCCCAGTGCAGAAAATGGGGCTCATGAAGCCCACTGTCCCTTGCCCTCTAGTGCCCCCTGCACTGGCTGAACTGCAGGGGGGAGGCCTGTCGGAGGAGGAGAGAGGTGACAAGGAAGCCAGGGAGGGCTGGCTCCACACCAGGGACAGACATGAGACAATGGGAACCTGATCACACATGCTCCTTCCCCACCCCCTGTGCAGGGGAGAGACCAGGAGGGGCCCCCTTACACAGACCCTCCCTTCCCCAGCCTCTGCGCACAGGGCCCTGAGGGCGACCTGATGGGTGTTTTAAAAAAGGGCTGTCAAAG
>NW_006287809.1:602718-613401 GCF_000327345.1 Myotis davidii
GTGCCTCAAGTACGAAGGGTAAGTACTACTTTGTGAACCTTTTTTGGGGAAAATATACGTCTCTCCCTGAGCACTAGGTGGGTCTGGGACCGGCTGCAGCCGCCTGCTCCCGGAGCGGCACTGAGACAGCAGCGAGTGTTCATGAGCCCGGGGCTGAAAGTTCCCCAAGTCTCCCTGAGGGGCGGTCTAGCCTGCGGTGTGGCCTGTGTACCCACGTTTGCACCGGCGTGAAGCCCACACGAGGCGATGACAGCACGTCTGGGTCTGGGTGCGTGGGGGAATGTGGTGTGTCCTGAACCCTCCTGCCAGGAGCGGGGAGTTTCTCCCGGGGCGAGGCTACTTGTTGGCAAACTCACTGCCAGGGTCAGGATTTCTGTCCGTGTGTTTCTGTTGGCATCTACCTGTGGGTGTGGCTTTATGGCATTTTTGACTGCCCTCGCCCCCCCGGGCTGTGGCTAGCTTTGGGATAGTCCAGGGGAGGGGGTGTCTTTCCGGGGCAGTGATTCTGTGTGCATCCCTGGCCCCCGGTCCCCGACGGGCCTCGGGGTACGTTTCACTGGGTGGACACGGCCAAAGGGCTGAACTCTGGAGCTGGTGTGCGCCCAGCAGTGGACGACCCTGGGGTTTCTGCGTGTGTGTGTGTGTTGGGGGGCGGCGGGATGTGTTCATGGCTGTGTATTCCTCCGATGGCCCTTAAGTTTCCTTGTGTCTGTGTTGTGCAGGCTGCAGCCCTCGGAGGTGCCTTCTGAGTGTGGGCGGAACCCGTTTCTCAGGTGTGTTTCTGGGGTAGAGGTTCCGTTGGGTGCCTTGCTGGGTGGGTGGAGCCGACTTCTCTGGGTGTGGCTGGGAGGGCAGGGACTGTGTCTCATTCACTACTGTGTTCCCTGAACCCTCCTGCCAGGAGCGGGGAGTTTCTTCCGGGGCGAGGCTACTTGTTGGCAGAGGAGAAAGCATCAAGGAGAAAGCCTGGCCAAGAGGAAACCTCAACTAGTATTCGTCAGATGACAGTTGGTTGAAGGAGACCCTCTCTAGTGGGTTTTGGGAGTTTCCGAGGGTGTGCACCCCGAGTCTGCCGTGGAGTTTCTCCACATCGATATGAGCGGTGATGTAACGGCATGTGAACTGCAGATTCCCGCGACCCTTTCCCCTCCCCCAGCACATCCGGTGGTCGTGTGCCCCTTCAGGTGTGTGTGTGTGTGTGTGTGTGCTCGGGCAGGACACCATGTGGAGAGCTGGCCAGCTGAGCGTGTTGTCTGTGACCGTGTTTTGGAGGGGGCCCACCATATCTCCTGGCGAGTGTCTGCGTTCCCCAAGAGAGGTCTGTTGTCATCGGGTGTCTTTCTAGATGCGTGTGATGTCAGATTGTCTGGGGGGTCTGCCTCCAGCCGTCTTTTGTGTCTATCTTCACACCGGTCTGTGGTCGTGCTTGGGAGGGGGCCAGGCCACTGTTCCCGTGTCGTGTGTCCACAGAGGTATGTGTCACAGAGAGCCACGCTGGAGGGAGTTTCCAGAATGGCTCATCCTGGTACGAGGGGTGTTTCTCGGGCTCCGGCTGGCTGATATCTGGTTTTGTTCAGTGTCTTGGCTGTGCCCCTGCCCGCTTGGGGGGGTGTCGTGGTGACAACAGTGTGTGGGCTACATTATGGGCGAGGTTGTTTTGATTCCAATGCATCTCCAAGCACAGGGTGTGTCTGTAGACACCGGTCCTGCTGGCTGTGGCTCCCAGCCATGGGGTCCGTCTGTGTCTCAGTGTCGGGGTGCCCGGCCCTGTGACAGTCCCTGCCTCGCTCCAGGTGTGTGTGTGCACGGCTGAGATCCCAACCCCACTGCACAGGCTGAGTCTGCCTTAGCTCTTCCTCTCTGGCTGTGTCTTGGGGTCTGTGTTTCTGAGTTCGCATCAAGGGGACTGGGAGAACTTTCCACCCCCAGACCCATTTCGTCATCAGTCACCATTTCCAAAGTACCAACTCCAGAGACACAAACGCCCCAACATACACTGCCAGTGGCTCCAGACAGAAATGACCAGCATTCACCGTAAGAAATTTGGGTCTAGCCCTAGCCGGTTTGGCTCAGTGGATAGAGCGTCAGCCTGTGGACTGAAGGGTCCCGGGTTCGATTCCGGCCAAGGGCACATGCCTGGGTTGCAGGCTTGATCCCCAGTAGGGGACGTGCAGGAGGCAGCCAATCAATGATTCTCTCTCATCACTGATGTTTCTATCTCTCTCTCCCTTTCCCTTCCTCTCTGAAATCAATAAAAATATTTTAAAAAAAGAAAAGAAATTCGGGTTTGTTTCCGCCTATCTGCCTCATTTGTCTCTCCAAGGGTTAGTGGTGTGAGTCTGTGGGCGTCTCGCTGGCTGGAGCCCAGGCAAGGTCACTGGTCTCTTCCTGAATTCCCTGCCCGCCTCTCCCCTCCAGGAAGCGCCCAGCATAGGCCTCCACCTCCAAAACTCCTCTGCCAACACCTACCCTCTATCAGCCCAACCCAGGTCCCCCCTGGGGGCAAGAGAGAGAAACCACACCCCCATCAGCCTCCTCTCCCATCAGCCAGGCGGGTCAGGACCCCCCCACCACCACCACCCAGCCGGCGGCACAGCCTCCCCCAGCACAGCCCAGAACCGAGAGAGAGGAACCTGGGGACAGACCCGGTCATCACATGCCGCCCCCGAGACCCACTCACCTCGCACGAGGACCACCTGCTCGGCCCGGCCCGTGCCCACGGCATTGCTGACGGTGCAGATGAAGGTGGTGTTGACAAGCCTATCCACCGGGTGGACCATCAGCTGGGGGCCCTGGACTTTTGCTGAGGCTGGTAAGGAGCCTGAGGTCCTGGAGAATGTGGGGGTAACATGAGGGGGACAGGGGTCCACAGAGCACAGCCTTGATGACACAGCCCTCAGGAGCCAGGCTCCAGGGACCCTGCGCTGTGCGCTCCCTCCTTTTGGAGGATTCCCAGTTCAGGCCACAGCCCCTCCTCCTTCAGACCCAGGAGCCAGACCCCCTCCTCCCTCAGACCCAGGAGTCCAGGCCCCCAGCCCCTCCTCCCTCAGACCCAGGAGTCCAGGCCCCTGCCTCCTCCCTCAGACCCAGGAGCCCAGGCCCCCAGCACCTCCTCACTGTGGCTCCCTCAGACCCAGGAGTCCAGGCCCCCAACCCCTCCTCCCTCAGACCCAGGAGTCCAGGCCCCCAGCCCCTCCTCCCTCAGACCAGGAGCCCAGGACCCCAGCCCCTCCTCCTTCAGACCCAGGAGTCCAGGCCCCCAGACCCTCCTCCCTCAGAACCAGGAGTCCAGGTCCACCCAGGACTCACGTGCTCCAGACATAGTCTGTGGCCACCGGGTTGCTGCGGACATCACAGTTCAGAGTGGCCTCACTACGGCCGAGGTACCAGTTGTCGTCATAGCCAGAGATGGAGACCTCGGGGGGATCTGGAGGAAACAGGGGGATTGGCTCAGAGAGGGGAGAATCCCAAAGGGGATGACAGGCAGGCAGACAGACGGAATCCTATAGAAATGGAATAGGTTGGCAGGAGGTGAACCTGTGGGAACCATCAGGGGCGAATCCCTCCGGTGTGTCTGTGGAGGCCAGTACAGGGACCCCGCTCCCACCACTTGGGGGAAGTTTTTCTCAGCGCAGGCAGTACCCTGGGGGCTGCTACCAACTGTGCTATTTTCTCTGCAGCGTAGATAAGGGAATCTGGCTGAGCCTTGGTCTAAGCCAGTGGTTCTCAACCTGTGGGTCATGTCCCCTTTGGGAGTCAAACGACCCTTTCACAGGGGTCGTCTAAGACCATCGGAAAACACAGATATAATTGCATACTGTTTTTGTGATGAATCACCATGTTTTCATTATGTTCAATTTGTAACAATGAAATCGGGGGTCATCACAACCTGAGGGTCGCGGCATTAGGAAGGCTGAGAACCACTGGTAAGCGAAGGCGTTGTTGGGAGGAGGGTGAGCGTGTTGCTGTGGGTGACTGAAGGACAGCGCTGGTGGGCACAGTGCCAGGGGAGCCTCTCGGGCCGCATGAGGGGGTGTGCGTGTGCGCAGTGTTGGGAAGAGCTGGCATAGAACATCCTGGAAGGGGCCAGTACTGTCAGGGCCCAGTGGGGTGGATGGGAATCATTTTCGGAGGCAGGAGTTGGTGTAGAGACCCTAAGAAAGTCGATAGAAACCGTGTGAATGAGCGTGTGTGTGTGTAGACAGTGTTGGTGCAGGCAGTGTAGACGCCGAGTGGATGATACAGACAGTGGGGGCAGTGTTTACACTGACGGTGGCCGCGTGGAGCCAGGCAGACGACACGGGGGCAGTGTGTGACTGTGGCCGGGGAGCCGGGGTGGAAGTACAGGCGAAGGGCAGGTAGGCAGGGCAGAATGTGGCCCAGAGCCAAGGTGGACAACACTGAGGGGCAGTGTAGACAGAGCCCGGGGAAGCCGGCGTGGACAGCAGGAGAGGTGCGGTCACGGTGATGCACTCACAGCGCACAGAGAGGGTCACGGCCAGCAGGTCCGGCTCCTCCAGGGCCTCGTGCTCCACCTTGCAGGTGATCTGGACGCCATTGACTTGGCTCGAGGGCACCACGGCGTAGCGGCTGGTGACGGTGACTGTGCCGGCCAGGGGCCCTGCCGTCTCGCTCTCCTTGGGCTCCCCACGCAGGGGCGAGAGCCAGGAGATTTTGGCGGGTGGGCGGCCCCCCGAGGAGACACAGAGGGCCACGGGCACCGGGTCCGAGCGGAGCGTGACCTCCTGGGCCTCAACGCGGTTCTGGGGCTGGGCTGGGAGAAGAACGAAGGGGGTGGTGGTCACAACGGAGCCGAGCGGGGCAGCCCCCACGCCCGTGTTCAAACCCCGGGCCTGCTGCTTAGCAGCTGCGCGGCTTTGGACACAAGTGATTTCCCAACTCGGTACCTCGGTTCCCTCTCTGTAAAGTGGGGACAATAAAAGTGCCCGCTCCATGGAATGGTTGTGTGGACTAAATACACGGATACCCAAATACACTGACGGGTGCCTGGCACGCACGGCTCAACCTAAGCACTAGCCATTATGTCCTGCAGCCAGTGTCCGCTCCCTGCTCTGCTAGACAAGCAGAGTGTCCAAGAGCCTGGGATTTAAAAAGAAAAGCCAGCCGAAACCGGTTTGGCTCAGTGGATAGAGCGTCGGCCTGCGGACTGAAAGGTCCCAGGTTCGATTCCGGTCAAGGGCATGTACCTGGGTTGCGGGCACATCCCCAGAAGGAGATGTGCAGGAGGCAGCTGATCGATGTTTCTCTCTCATCGATGTTTCTAAACTCTCTATCTCTCTCTCCCTTCCTCTCTATAAAAGTCAATAAAATATATTAAAAAAAAAAGAAAAACAAAGAAAAGCCAGCGCAGAACAATGTGGCCCAGAGGTCCAGCTGAAGGCCTCCTTCTTCTCCGCTAATCACCACTAATTGTGGTGGCAGAAGTGGGATAAAGGCAGTGAAGAAACCCGAAGCTCATCAATTTTTTTTGCCCTTTTCACCCATCCTCTTGGAAAACATTTGGAGGAATGAAAACCTCCAGGAGGAACAATGCCAACCCGTAGGTCTGGATGCGTGTCCATAATCAGAACTGGCCCCTGAGCTCTGACTCACAGCGCTCGCTGCCTTCGGGACCTCATCGGGGTGTCTCCTGAGCTTCTGAATGCGGGACAGTCCTCCTCTCTGTTCACCTCTTCCCCTTCTCCCTGACCAGCACAGCCTCCGAGGGGCCTCCCCACATCTGCCCTGGCCACCCCACCATCTGTCCTCGGACCGCTCCAGCAACGCCCGCCCCTGCTCCTACCCATCGTGGGGGTCTGGTCTCCCTTCTCCTTGGCTTGCTCTTCCTCCTCCTCCGCTCCCATCCTCACTTCCTCACGGAGCTTTCCTGACACCTGACTCTCTCAGTGGTCACGCTCACTCACGCCACCTGCTCCCTCCAGGAAGCAGAGCGGGCTGCCCAGCGCTCCCCGCCGCAGGTGCCCTCAGTGTCAGGTGCCCTCAGTGTGTCTCTTGAACCGAACAAATGATTGCACAAGAGAGACCTTTGGGAAGGGCGGGGAGAGGGGAGCTGTGCTTTGAGTTGAGTGAAACGACTGGTTTCAGCTCCTTAAAAAGAGAAGTAAACACTGTGGGGCTGTCCGGCGGAGTCCTCCGGAACGCTGTGGGGCTGAGAGGGGAAAATACACGGCCAGGGTGACACGGCTTCTGGGAAGCTGCTGGGGAAAGGTGAGATTCCAGGGGAACGCCAAGATTTAGCGAGAAATAGCATCCTTTGGGGAAAAAGTGCCCTCCCTGATTCTGCCCATTCCGCTTACTGAGGGGCGGGGCCGGTCACCCTCCTGCTGGAGCCAGAGGCTGGGAGTCCTTCCCGGTCCTCCTCCAATTCAGGGACAAGCCCTACCACCTCCGAAAAGTACCTACATTCCACCCACTTCTCTCCACCCCGTCACCGGCACCGCTTCCTCCTCTTCGAAGCCAATGCTTCTCCCGTCTGATCTCCTGCCCGTGTCTCTGCCTTTAACGCCCCCTCCCCCCGTTTTATCTTTTCATAACTTAACCATCTGATCAGGCTGCTTTTGTGGTCTAACCCCCTCTGACGGCTCCAGCCTCCTGGCCACCGCGGCCTGTGAGGCCCACGCGGTCTGGCCCTGTTGGTTTTCCTGCCTCGAGGGTCACTCAAGCCCTTGCCACCAGCCTCCTTTCTGTTCCTGGAACATGTCAAGCTCGCTCTCACGCCCCAGCTTTTGCATATGCTGTTCCCTCTGCTTGTGCCTCCGTTCCTCTGCTTGTGGCTGCAGCCCATGGGCAGCCTTCTTCTTCAGCGTTCCCTGGCCGTTCTCTCTAAATAAGGCCACTGGATCTCTTACGCCGAGTGAGCATTACAACATTCTGGCATTTCTCTTGTTCACTAGTTGATTATCCTCTGGCTTTCCCTCTAAAATACTTCCCACGCCCTAACTGGTTTGGCTCAATGGATAGAGCGTCGGCCTGCGGACTGAAGGGTCCCGGGTTTGATCCCAGTCAAGGGCATGTGCCTTGGTTGCGGGCACATCCCCAGTAGGGGGTGTGCAGGAGGCGGCTGATCGATGTTTCTCTCTCATCGATGTTTCTAACTCTCTATCCCTCTCCCTTCCTCTCTGTAATTCAATAAAATATATTTTAAAAAAATAAAAAATAAATAAAATACTTCCCACCCCCTCCACTGCCTCGCCCTTGGTTTGGTCGTCATCACTTCCTTCCCAGGCTTATGCAGTCACCTCCTCTGAGGTTTCCCAGCTTCCACTTTCGCCTCCCACATGCAGCGGGAAGGAGCCTGTGAAAACCCAAGTCCGGTCACACCTTTCCCTGCTCAGACTTTCCGTAGCTCTTGTTCTCCTAGATCAAAAGCCAGAGTCTTCATGTTGCCTACAAGGCCGTCTATGACCTTCACCTCCCTTGACCTTGTCCCTGCCGACTTTCCCCCATTCATGCATCTCCAGCCACACAGACTCCTTTGCTCTTCCTTAGATATTCCAGGAGCAGCCTACCTCAGGGCCTTTGCACTAACTCCCCGCGCCTGAATTCTCTTCCCTTACATAGACATACACGGCGCCGTCACCTCATTCCAGTTTTTGTTCAAATATTGCCAGACCTCCCTAAACTTGTAACCTGCTCCCCACCAACTTCTACAGCACCTACAGCCACCTGACTCACTCTTCTTCTTCTTTTTACTTACTCTCTGGCACCCCTTTACTCGAGTATAAGCTCCAGGAGGACTTTATCCCTAGAGCCTAGAGTAGCGCCTGGCACACAGTAGGTATTCAATATACTATGTTTGTTGAATGCCTTGTTGGCTGCTATATTCCCAGCTTGCAGAACAGCATCTGGCAAACAGTACTTGCTTAATACTTGCCAACTGACTGAAGACCGCGGAGAAAGCAGAAATAGACCAGCAAGGGGCTCTCCCAATCCCCCCCATCCCCGCCCCTGCTTACCTATGGTTCTGAGCCAGGTCACTCCACGACTGGTGCCCAGGGGGAAGGTAGCAAACTCGCAGGAGAAGTTGCCCTCATCCTCCACTCTCAGGTCTTGGAGGACCAGCGTGGCGTCCCGCATCTCGGAGCCTTGCCGGGCACCGGGGCTCTGCCCCATGGTGCGGAAGGACAGCCGGTCCTTGCCAAACTGCGGGCTGGGGAAGCTGAGACCATGGGAAGGGTGGAAGGCGGCCACACTCTGAGGGTTCCCGGACGGGTCCAGACGTTGCCATGTCACCTGTGAGACGTTGCCTTTAGGCCCTGGCGACAGCAGGTGGCACGGCAGCTCCACTGTGTCCCCCAGGCGGCCCCGCACCTCGGGAGGCATGCTAACTCGCCCATTCTGGGCTCCTGGGGAGAGAGCAGAGAGAGAGGTGGATGGGGGGAGCACCCAGACCTCCAGGCAGGGCGGGGCCAGCACGGAGGGGGCCCCGTGGGAAAACACCATGCTCAGCTTTCTGGAAGTTACGAGTCCAAAAATGCCAGCCAGAAAAGACATTTTGTGAAAAACTAGGAACATCTGAGTCCGGACTATATGACATATTATTATGGAGTTACTGTTAATATTCTTAGATGGTTTGAACAAATGAGGGCTATATGGTATTCCTTTTTCTTAGAAAATGTAGGATTAAATGTCATGTCTGCAACATACTCTCAAATGCTTTTTCAGCAAAAACCATAAAAAGTGGTGAAACAAATGTGGTAAAATGTTATATACTGTCAGGTATAGTTGGGAGGGGCTGTTCTTCCAACTCATACATGTATGTTTGAAATTTTCCAGTATTAAATGTGGGAAGAAAAAAAATCCTCTGAAACAAAACTGATTTTAAAAAAATAGCCTATTCCAAAATAAATTTTTAAAAAATATTTTTATTGAGTTTATTTATTCAGAGAGGAAGGGAGAGGGAGAGAGAAACAGAAACATCAATGATGAGAGAGAATCATTGATTGGCTGCCTCCTGCACACCCCATACTGGGGATTGAGCCTGCAACCCAGGCATGTGCCCTGACCAGGAATCGAACCTGTGACCTCCAGGTTCATAGGTTGATGCTCAACCACTGAGCCACACCCGCTGGGCTCCAAAATAAATTTTTAAAAAACTTTGAGCCCCCCTCCCACCCACTCCTTCTCCCTCAAAAAAAACACAAGAAAAAATAAACAAAAACAAGTTTTGAGCCCTAGCCAGTTTGGCTCAGTGAAGAGCGTAGGCCCTCAGACCGAAGGATCTCAGGCTCTTCAATTCCGGTCAAGGGCCCACACCTTGGGGCTCCACCCCTGGCCCCAGTTAGGCATGTGTGGGAGGCAACCAATGGATGTCTCTCTCACATTGATGTTTCTCCCTCTTTGTCTCCTCCCCTCATTTCTACTCTCTCTAAAAATCAATGGAAAAATATCCTTGGGCCCTGGCTGGTCAGGCTCAGTGGATAGAGCGTTGGCCTGCTGACTGAAGGGTCCTGGGTTTGATTCCGGTCAAGGGCACATGCCCGGTTGTGGGCTCGATCCCCAGTAGGGAGTGTGCAGGAGGCAGCCGGTCAATGAGACTCTCTTTTCATTGATGTTTCTGTCTCTCTCCCTCTCCCTTCCTCTCTGAAATCAATACAGATATTTTAAAAAGAAAAGAAAAATATCCTTGGGTGAGGATTATAAATAAATAAATAAATAAATAAATTGAAGTGCGAGGACTGTCTTCATCTTTTTCTGCACAGTAATGTACTTTCCTTCACCTTTCTATAAAACCTACAGCTCTCGCCCTAACTGGTTTGGCTCTGCGGATAGAGCGTCGGTCTGCAGACTCAAGGGTCCCAGGTTCGATTCTGGTCAAGGGCATGTACCTTGGTTGTGGGCACATATCCAGTAGCGGGTATGCAGGAGGCAGCTGATCGATGTTTCTCTCTCATTGATGTTTCTAACTCTCTATCTCTCTCCCTTCCTCTGTAAAAAATCAATAAAATATATTTTTTAAAAAAACCCTACAGCTCTCTCTGCCTATCTTATTTTTCTTTAATATATTTTTATTGACTTCAGAGAGGAAGGGAGAGGGTGAGAGAGATAGAAACATCAATGATGAGAGAGAATCATTGATCGGCTGCCACCTGCATGCTACCCCCTGGGGATTGACCCCGAAGCCTGGGCAGGTGCCCTGACTGGGAATGGAACCGTGTCTTCCTGGCTCATAGGTGGACACTCAACCACTTAGCCAGGCAACTTATCTTATTTTTTAACCTAGGCTGATTGAGATGTAATTCCTATCCATCCATTAAAAGCGTACAATTCAATGGTGTTTCCTGTCTTCACAAGAGTTGTGAATCCATCGCTATAATCAATTTAGGACTTTTTGTTGTTGATGTTGATCCTCACCCAAGAACATTTTTTCCATTGATTTTTAGAGAGAGTAGGAAGAGAAGGGGGGAGAGGGAGAGGGAGAGGGACAGGGACATTGATGTGAGAGAGACACTTCGATTGGTTGCCTCCCGCATGTACCCCAGCCAGGCTTGGGGACTGAACCTGCAACCTTGGCATGTGCCTGTGACTGGGAATTGATTTCAGGCCTTCGCTCTAACCACTGGTGCACCAGCCAGGGCTAGGACATTTTTGTAATCCCCCAAAGAAACTGCTGAAGCCGCTAAACAGTCACTCCCTCTTTCACCCTCCCCTCAGCCCCGCCCA
>NW_006287809.1:613450-616455 GCF_000327345.1 Myotis davidii
TATTTCTCAGCTTACTTTTGTTTTCTAACTTAGAAAATGTTTTTATTGATTTTAGAGAGGGGGAAAGGGGGAGATAGAAACATCAATGAGAGAGAAACATTGATCGGCTGCCTCCTGCACACCCCCTACTGAGGATTGAACCCGCAACCTGGGCATGTGCCCTGACTGGGAATCTAACCGGTGACCTCTTAGTTCATGGGTTGACACTCAACCACTGAGCCACCCTGGCCAGGCAGTTTTCTCACTTAAAAAAATTTTTTTTTAAAAAACTGATTTGAGAGAGAGAGAGAAAAGGAGAAGAGAAAAGTTGAATGTTTCTATGGCAACTGAAGGTAAAGCCAACCTACTTGCTGGCTGTGTGGCCTTGGGCAAGTCATTGAACCTCTCTGTGCCTCAGTCTCTTCAGCTGTCAAACAAGGATAATAACCGCGTCCACTTCCTAGAGGCTGTTATAAACTTTAAGGAATATTTGTGGAGCACTTGCACGAGGCCACAGGAAATACACGACCACTGCTTGTTAAATAAACGCAGCCAGCTCAGTATAGTTTCAAGAGGCCCTTGACACTCAGCCTCGAGGCAAGGCCAGCCAAGGGCACACGCCCAGCTCTCAAGGGGCAACTGCTGCCCAGCTCTCCCTGACCAGCCTTGACCTCAACACACCAAGCACAAGAACAGGTGACCCTAATGACAGGGCGCCCAGCAAAAGGCAGCCTGTGGGTGGGGCGTCCCAGGGACTTTTGGAAAGAAGCCATCCATCAGTGAACAGTGAAGGCCACTGTGTGACACACACACATCCACAACTCACACCCAAGGGTGCCACCTGCGGGGTGTGGGGGGGGTGCTCCCACCCGAGGGGCAGCACTACAGACTCAGGCGCGTGGGACTCCAGCAGATCACTGGGGCTTCCTCTGGCTGCTTCCAGGCGGGCGACCTTGTTCCTGAGCCTAAGTTCCTCCATCTATAAAATGGGCGGGTGTAAGCTGCCCTGCAGGGCCCCCTGTGAAGTTCCACGGAATGATTTTCTCCCCTAAGTCTTCGCAGGGCCGGGCGTGGAGGAGCCAAGCACAGGCGGTCGGCTGCCACTCCCGCGGCCCGCACAGCACTGTTTCCAACTGCACTCTCAGCACAATGGGTCAGGAGATTAAACGTCAAAATCCGGACAAAATCCGGACTAAAACGGACGTGGTGGGAGGACAGCTGGGTGGAGCTAAGGTGGGACGGCCCCTTCCCTCAGGTGCCAGGACCCTTCACCCACCTGGCCCCCAAAGGCAGGATATGGGACAAGGGGCCCCGAAGGCTCCGCCCCTTTCTAGCTGGGTCAGGAAAAAACACGCAGGCCAGTGAGCTACAGAGAGCAAAGTTAGGTGGGACCAAGAGGTGGGCTTTCTCCTTGAGGCAAGTGGGAGGCGTTGAGGGTCCCTCCATTGGGGAATGGCTCGGCTTAGGGGGGAGCTGGACGGAAATGGATCATCAGATAGTAAAAGGGCCTCGAAAAAGGCCGGATAAAAAGACCCAGAAGTTAAGCCTGAGACTTGGTGCGGAACTTGAAGGGATTGAGTGAAGGGGAGGGGACCCGGCCTGGGAGAATCTTCTCTCTGGCCATTCTTTCCCCTCTGTGCAAACCCCAATAGTGGCTCAACAAACAGTCCCTGGGTGTTAGAGTCAGCCCCTGAGGACAGGGGCGTGTCTGTCTGGTTCCCTCCTGTTTCCCCACAGCCTACACCAGGGGCTCCCAAGTAGCAGGTGCTCAATAAATACTGTCGACTGCTCTCAGAGCCGGTGCCACAGAAGTGCCAGCCAAATCAGGCGCTTGTCCTCCAGGAGTTGACATTCCAGTGGGGAAGACAAATATTGCACAGACAGTCATCACCAAGGATGTGGTTAAGACTGAAGTGGGGGAAGAACCCAGAGCAGGAGCTAACCCATCCGAGGGAAGCTGGGAGGGCTTCCTGGAGGAAAAGACCCGACTCCTTTCCAAGGGAAACTGAGCTCCAGGCCCTCAGAGCCCCACACCCCTCTCTGGGTCCTTGTGATTGCGAGACGCTTCCCTCTCTCTTCTAAGGGAGGCGGCCCTTGCACATCTGGGGTGGCGGCAGTCGGCTTCAGATTAAAAAACAAACCAATCCACTTTGAGCTCCGGTGGCTGCAAACTCCTCAGGTCATTTTCATCCCCGGCAGCCTGGCCCAGATGGCTACACGCCCTGACTAGGCTCTAAGATCCTGCAGCTATACGGCTCCCATTCTACGTTTCTAATTCTGAATGAATGACCAGGATGGCTCTGTCCCTGTGCATTCACAGCCTGTTTTTTAGGCATTTCCACTTCAGTAAAAGGTTTGGAGTCATCCCTGAGTCCCTCCTCTCTCTCACCCCATATGCAGTCCATCAGGAAACCTGTCAGCTCCATCTTCAAAACACATCTACATCTCCAGCCCTGGCCGGTTCGGCTCAGTGGATAGAGCATCGGCCTGCGGACTGAAGGGTCCCGGGTTTGGTTCCGGTCAAGGGCACATGCCCAGGTTGTGGGCTCGACCCCCAGTAGGAGGTGCGCAAGAGGCAGCTGATCAATGAGACTCATTCCCCACGGAGGATGGCAGTTGCCTCTCAGTCTGTGGCCACAAGCAGCCAGAGGGGTCATGTTAGACGCTACGGCAGATCCAGCCCCTCCTCTCTGCTCTGAGTTCTCCCATGGCTCTCTCTTCACTCAGAAAGGAGCTCCAGTCTTTACCAAGGTCACAGGTCCGCATGGTCTGTGCTCGTCCTCTTTCTGACCTGTCTCCCACCCTTTCCCCCTGGCTCACCCTGTTCCAGCCATACTGGCCTCCTCACTGCTCCTCAAACATGGCAGGCAAGTTCCACCTCAGGGTCGCTGCACTCGCTGTTCCCTGGCTCTGGAAAGCTCTTCCCCACGTGTCTCCACAGCTCCCTCCCTCGCTTCCCTCAGGTCTTTCCCACCCTAATCTTTTCCCTCTAGCTCCTGATGTATCTTCTCCACTAGACTATCAGT
>NW_006287809.1:616487-616752 GCF_000327345.1 Myotis davidii
GGGAGGAGGGGGAGAGGGAGGGGGAGGAGGAGATGGGAGGGGCAGGGATTTTCAACCTTTTTCTAGTTTCCTACCACATTCCCAGAGCCTAGCACAGTGCCTGGCACACTGTAGGAGTTTCATAAATGTGTTGAATGAATGAGATGAAGATAGGAAATCAACAGTATACTGGATCACACAGGCTGAGGTTGAGTACAAGCTTGGACTTTTTCCTGAGGGCACTGGGGAGCCATAGAGAGTTCTAGAAGGGGGGGGGGGGGGGGGG
>NW_006287809.1:616938-620034 GCF_000327345.1 Myotis davidii
CTTTACAAAAAAGTCCTCAGAATGGAGTGGGGCTGGGACCCAGGGGAAAAGGCGCCTGGACCTGGGTAGGAGTGATGGAGATGGAGGACAAACTGGACTGGAACATTGGGGTGTTAGAATGGTTAGGAAGACAGGGGTGCTGACAGGCTGTCGGGGTGAGGGGGATGGGGTGTGGGCCGATGCCCTGATGTTTCGAGTTTCGGGTGGAGGAGAGGGGGAATAAAGCCAGGAAGATGGCTAGCCTGGAGTTAGGGCCCTAGGACCCAGCATGCTGCTGGGTGGGTGCCCACGCTCTGACCTTGGCCAGGACATGGCCAGGCCCACAATGGGGGAGAGTGGCCTTGGGAACACCGGCTTCTCTCAGGAGGTCAGACTGGTGACAGCTTCATGAGGTGTCAGCTGGGTCCCCAGACACGCTTCCTTTCCCTGCGGCCGGGGCCTGCAGCTTCCTGTGGTGGCAGAGTGGAGGACATCATGTAAGCCCAGGGGAGGGGGGGTCCAGGCAGAGATGAGGGGACACAGTGACTGATGAAACCCTGGAGGAGGGAGGGGCTAGGGTCTGAGACTGGGCCCCACCTGGCTGGCTCCTCAGGGCTTGGCTCACCCACTCAAAACCTACAAAGCCCCAGCGTGACCCGCCCGCTCCTACAGGGCGCGGCCAGACTCCACAGGCCCTGGAAGGCCAGTGTGCTCCGGCGCTGGCCTCAGCTGCTGCCTCAGCCACCTCGTTAATTAATTAATTGCATTAATCACAGTGCCCACCCTCACAGCGGACATCCGGGAGGCAGTCTGGGAGGATATGAGACTGCCTGCCTTGGCCTGGATTCTGCACCTGCCTTCCCTTTCCGCAGGGGCCTGGTACCCCGAAGGCCTCCCCTGTGGGGCCTCCCATTGCTGGGGGTGAACCTCTAGGCTGCTCTTCTGGGCTGAGCCCCTCAGAGAGAACCCCTCAGACGCTGCTGTACATGTTTCTGTTTCTCTGATCTTGTTTCTCGCTCTGCATCTGGTTTTTAGGGTCTGACTTTGTCTCCTGTGACTCTGGTCTCTGCCTGTCTCTGCACTGTGTCTCTCATATTCTCTAACAGCTTTAGTGAGATATATTCCCAGGCGGTACAATTTGCCCATTGAAAGTGTCCAGTTTTAGTATGTTCATCGATGTGTGCATCCGTCGGCACCACCAACTTCAGGACAGTTTCACCAGCCCAGGAAGATACCCACATGCCTTAGCTGGCCCCTACTCTCTCCTCTGCATCTCTGCTGTCTGTGGTCTCGGTGTTTCCGGGTCCTGTCTTCCAGTCCCTGGAATCCGGCTCTCTGAATGGATTCCCTGGGTCTGTAATCTCACAGGGTTTCCTGGTCCACATCTCTCAGGGTCTGTTCCTCTGCCTCCTGCGTCCCCCTGTGTCTCTCCTCATCTCTGACATACTTTCTCTCTGCCTGGGCCACCTCATTGGGTCCCTTTTTCTCCTCCTCCCCCTGCTTCATTTCTCTGTATCTCGGGGACATTAAAAATGTAACAGCGTCTCAGGCGGGGGTGGGGGAGCTGGCCGGCGTGCCCAACTCCCTGTCCCTCCCATGTCGCCCACTCCCTGTGGCTCACACACAATGCTGGCCTTGAGGAGCCTGTGCCCTGACCTCCCAGTGTCCTAACATCTCACCCATCACGGGCTCCCTGCCTGTCACCGAACTCCGAAGTCTCTCTTCGTGGGCTACTTTCCTTTATCCTGGGGTCTCGGTCCCAACCAGTGTTGCTCTGCGCCACCCTTTCCCTTATCTCTTGGCTCCACTCCTGGGTCTCTAACCCCATCCTTAAATCTGCGTCTGTTGCCTTCCCTCTATTGGCTTTTGTCCCCATCCCTTTATCTCTCTCCTTTCCATGTATCCCCTCCCCCTCGCCTCTCCCCAGTATGTGAGCAGACGCACCCCTTGGCCAGGAACCCTTCCCTAATGAGAAGAGACAGCAGGCCTGCAGTCCCCTCTGCTCCCATCCCCCTCCGCTACCATGGGGAGGCCTGGCTGACATGGGTGGGCAGTGAAAGCTGGGGAGGCCCTGGTGGTGCACCCTCATTAGTCAGGCCAAGGAGAAGGAAGTGGAGAGCTAGAGACAGGCAAATGAGAGAGAGAGCGATGGAGAGAACAGAAGAGAGAAAGAGCTCAGAGATGGAGACATGAGGGACAGAGAAGGAGAGAGAGAAATGAAGACAGGAAGAGGGGGAGAGAAAGTGAGGGAACGAGGGAGAAGGAAGGAAGGAAGGAGAGAGACAGAGAGAGAAGGGGAGGGAGGGAAAGGCAAAGAGAGAGACGGCAGAGAGCAAAGGCACAAGGATAAAGGGTCAAGAGGGGGAAGGCTCCCTCCCGGGCGCTAAGAGCTTTCACATGGGATCAGCAGGACTTCTGAGTCCTCCCAGTGGCCCTGCCAGGAAGGGGCTGGGAACCCTTCGAGGAAGGAGGAAATGGAGGCATGGAGGGGCTTCCTGGAGCCCACCCCGAGAGCAGGGCCGAGACAGGCTCTGTGGCTATGTCTGAAGTCTGGCTTCTCAGGCTGATCCTGGGAGAGCGCTGTCCCTTTCCAAGCCTGTCTCCTCATCCGCAAAATGGGAACAGGAACACGACCTGTCTCCTAGGCCCACCTGGAGCATCCCATGAGCTCCAGCACCAAGTCCAGGCCTGGCTCAAAGGGGGATGAAGTCCGAGCGTTGCCCCGGGAAGGAGAGGCCGGGGGCGGAAAGGCAGGGCTCCGCTCTGGGTGGAGGCTGGGGGGCTCTCAGAGACAGGCCGGGGAAAAGCTGGGGAAACCAGGAGGTGGCCCCCGTTCCCTCAGATCCCCTCGGGCGGAAACCCTCGGGAAGCCCAGGGTCCCGAGCTTCCGGCTGGGAACCAAAAGCCAGGTCACCTGCAAGGGGCGGGGCCCCAGCCAGTTCCACCTGTTTCCTCGCAGCCCCTCCCTCCCCGGGCCCGCGCCCCTCCCCCCGGGGCTGGGGGTGGGAACCCGGAGGGGCTTCCAGGCTCCGCAGAGGGAGGGGCGGGGGATTAGGGCGGCGTCTCCCGGCTTCCACCTCCCGCGGCGGCTCGGAGGACAAAGGCGCGGCTGGAGGC
>NW_006287809.1:620078-623811 GCF_000327345.1 Myotis davidii
GGTGAAAGTGAAACGGGAAAAACTTCCCCAGGGATGTCCCTGCCGCCGGCGAGGGCCAGGGAAGTTTCCAGACGGGACTCGCCTCCTCCTCCACCGCCCAGTCCCCGTCCCGCTTCCCGACCGAGCCCCTGGGCCCCCGATTCCATGCAGAACCCAAACGGCAGGGACCGGCCACACTCGCCTTTGGACCCCAGGAGACTCTGTAAAGCCCACAAGTTGAAACCTGAAGCCCAAAACGGGGGCCTCTGGCACCCCGCCCCATTCGACCGAGGACCCAGGGGCAGAGGCCCCTGCTCACAATTAGTCTAGAACCCACGAATCGGAGCCCCTGCCCCCAATTCTGCCGGAACCCCAGGAGGCACAGTCCCCAGCCTTCATTCTGCCTGGGACCCAGAGGACAGCTCCCAGCCCCTAACTGCCCCGGGGCCCATGAGTCAGGCTTCAGCTCCCCGATGCCCCCCCCCGCCAGGTCGCCCCAACTCCCATCCCCGTCTCTCCAAGGGGCCGAAAGTCCAGCTCCCCGCCCCTCCTGAGGCCCGTCCCCTCAACCCTCCCAGGGCCTCGGAGGCCCAACCCCGGGAAAATAGAAAACAGGGGGGCTGATCGCGCCTCGTCTCGGGGGGAGTGGGAGACATTCCTGAGGGAGGAAGCGGAGACGGATGCCCAGATCCAGGGGAAAGGAACGGCGCGGGGTGGGGAGGGGGCGAGAGGCCTCGGGTTTAACCCTTTCGGCCTCGGGGCCCCAGGAAGGGGTCTGGGGGTTGTTGTTGTTAAATTAAGCTTCTTGACTTGATTACTCCCTGTGGAATTTCTATGTGTTCCATGGGACAATTTCAAGATTATAGATAGAGTTCCAGATTTACAATGATATGTTGCATGTTTGGAAATGCTATCATTTAAACCCCCCACTCAATTAGGAGAGTTTAAATTGAGGCAAGAAAGTTGCATACACACATGCACACAAAACCCCCACCCAACACATTGGATTTTTTCCTTTTGGGGATATTATTCAGGTCAGAAGGGATATTCTTTCTGGCTTAGAGCTGGCTGACGTCACAGGACCCACCCCCTTCCCCGCCCCGAGCTTCGGCTCCGGCTCCGCCCCCTCCTGGGATTCCAAATAGTCCCTCCCGGGGATGGGCGCCCCGCCCCCCTAGCCCCCTAGTTCACTGACCGTCCGCTTCCCATAATCCTACACTTCCCGCCCCGCATTCTGCACCGGCCCCTCCCACGATTCCACACCTGCCGCCCCTCGGGATTCCACGGTCGCCCCTCCCGGAGTCGATGATCGGCCCACCCCCCGAATTCTCTAACCCTTTCGGGTGCTCGAACCTCGCCCCTAGTGTTCCAACCATGCCCCTCCTCCCCAGGAGCTTCACTCTCCGTCCACTGGGGGGCGGGGTCCAGCCAATCGGAGCTCCCGGCCGTCTCCGCCCCGCCCCCCTCCGTGAGGCCCCGCCCCTCCTCAGGGTTGTATGTAGCTTCTCCTTCCCCAGAGCCCGACGCCTGGTCACAGCCCCGCCTACAGCTCTAACCCCGAGCACTCAGCGCAGGTCCTGGCCCTCCTGCCACACCTGCGGGAGGCTCGCGGGTTCTCATAGGCTCGCCCTCTCTGGAGCCCCGCCCTGGCGCCAGGACCCCCATCCCCGTCCCCGCCTTTCGACTTCGGCTCTCGCCGCTTGTTGTGTGTCTGTCTCGCGTTTGGGGAAGCTTCTCAGAGTAACCTCTTCTCTCCCTAATCTCTCCCCCGGACTCCGGGAGTCGCTGCACCGTTTCCTTCTAGATGTCTCTGTTTTTCTTAGTGCCTCCGTCTTTGTGTCTCTCACTATCTTTGCGTCTCTGTATTTCTCCATCTCTTGAGTCCTTCATTTCTTTTTTTTAAATCCTACTTTGTGATCATAACCAGCTTTTAAAAAAATGTATTTTATTGATTTTTTGCAGAGAAGAAGGGAGAGGGATAGAGAGGTAGAAACATCGATGAGAGAGATCGATCAGCTGCCTCCTGCACGCCCCCTACTGGGGGTATGCCCGCAACCAAGGTACATGCGCTTGACTGGAATCGAACCTGGGACCCTTCAGTCTGCAGGCCGACGCTCTATCCACTGAGCCAAACCGGTTCGGCTTGAGTCTTTCATTTCTAATGTGTTTCTGGACTCTCTGTGTCTTCCTGTCACTGTTGATGCTTCACTTGGTCCTGTGTGTCTCTATCTCTTCGACTCTGTCTCTGTGCCTCTACCTCTGTCTCTATGTCTGTCTCTTTCTGTGTCTGCCCCTGCCCCTGTCTCTCTGTGTGTCTCTCTTTCAGTGTCTTCTCTCTGTGTCTCTCTCGATGTCTCTGCCCTGGTCTCTGTCTTCTGTTCCTGGTGCATCCCCACGTCCTCCTCCGTCTGGTCCGCGCCGCCTCCTTCCCGCGCCCGCCGCCAGGGGGCAGCACAGACCGACCCCCGCGCTCCGCTTTCTCTGCGGGGCTGAGTTAGGGTCTGGCCTCCGGCGCCGCCCGCCACTCCCCGTGTCCTTGTCCCACTTCCCTATCTTCCCAGCCTCCTCGCGTCTCTGCGCGTCTCTCGCTCTGACTCTGCCCCCTCGTCTCTCCCTGGCGGCTCCCGCTCCTCCCCAACCCCACCTACCTCTTCACATTCCTTGGGCTGCCCCGGGGGAGCTGGCGAGGCCGCCTAACTCGTCTGGGTGAGAGCGGGAAGCCGGGAGGCCGAGGGAGGGGGTGCCTTGAGCCTGTAATCCCTCCGTTCCAGGGCCTCTAAGGCGAGGGGGCGCTGAGCTGATCAGCCGGGGGCAGATACTTGGGGGCTTCCCCGCAAAGAGGACCCCTTAGACTGCCCTCCCGCTCCCTCCGCCATGCACCTGAACTGTCCTCCCGGAAGCTCAGGTAGTGGAGACTGGTACTGAGCGGCATTCATGTTTTGGTAATAATACTATCACTAAACGTATTTGGCACTTACTATATGAGCCAGCCACTGGCTTGTGTGCGCTATTGTCGCGTATAACGCACACAGCACCCTAAGCGATAAGAAAATCGCCGCGCAGAGAAACGACGGGACTTGATCCAAAGTCACAGAGTTACCAGCGGCCAGATCCAGGACTGACTGCCTTCTCTTGGTTCATTTCTCATCGGAACCCCACGGAGGGGACACTCTCACGATCCCCGTTTCGCTGAAAAGGACACTGAGCTCTGAGTAGATTTCTCCAGGCTCCCCCGCAAGGAAGTGCAGGCTGGGGCCTCTAGATGATGTGTACCAGGCTTGGCACCGCCCGGAATGAGGTTGGCTGGGCAAGTCAGTGCATAATAAATGTGCTCTAGATCTTTGTGTCCTTCCCTCCCCAACCTGGGGCCAGACGAGAGGGCTGCGCTGTTACCGGCAAGGCTATGAGGCCTCGGGTCTTGTCTGCATGCAGGAAAAAATCCGGGCAGAGACCAAGTGCAGCAAAGCAAGCAAGAATGTATTGGCCGCAGCAAAAGCACACGCAGGACAGTGACACCGGGAAGGGCTTAGCATAGAAGTGGCAGCAGGAGCGCCTCTGGTGAGGCTGCGTGGGCTCCCTGGGAAGCCAGAGGGAAGGGGGTCTTGGAGACAGGCCCCTGGGGGTAGCCCAGGACCAGCTGCCGCTGCCCATTGCTCCCCTGGTTGCAAGACTCATGGGGTCTCTTAGAGTTTAGAAGACAGGTGCCTGCCGGGGAAGAACCGGGGAAGAAGAGGGGAAGGGAATGGCTGGGGGC
>NW_006287809.1:623901-626231 GCF_000327345.1 Myotis davidii
TGTAAGCTCCAGAGGGAGAGAAACTGCTGGAGCTTTTGTCTTGGGAGTTTTTATTTCTCCCTTGCAGGTGGGAATCTTGGGATAGGTCTCAGAAGGGTGTCAGCAGAATATGCATCAGTTTTCCAGGTGTGCTCTCCCGGGTCCTGGTCTCCCCTGCTGGGTGGGTGCCAGGGTAGGGGGTCATTAGTCAATGCAGCCCGTCCTGAGGCAGCCTTCGCTTGTCTGGTGTTGCTTCTTGTCTGAGCCTGGAGCTGAAATACAACTGAGGCCTAGATGTTGTCTTTAGGGAGAGTCCCAAGTAGATCCCGGGAAAGGATCTGGGGTGGGGGGGTATCTAAGGTGTCCCCCTTGAAATAAACTTTAACCGTGCAGGTGTTGGGACATTCAAGTAGTTGCTAGCAAAGAGGGTGCTCTATGCAAGCAGGACCAAGGGCCAAAAAGACCAGAAACTTTAATTTCAGTTTTAAGCATACACAAAATAATTCAATTAACTGCCGGAGGAATTACACCACATGAAACATATGCAATTGCAAATCACACAGCACTGTATTACTCACAGAAGTTCCTAATGCTGTGGGTACAGGCTTAACGGGATCCCAGTGGTGCTGTCCTCTGGGGTCCGGTAGCTGGGCTGGTCCTGTCTGGATGCAGGGGGCCGGTGTTCCTCACCTGAGAGCTCGGTCACATCTTGATTGGGAGGTACTAGCCATTTTTCTGTCATCTGTCAGAGAGAGGAGCGTGGAGCGGTGTCGCTTGCTGGACTAGCAAAAGGACGTGCCTTTGTGGCAGTCTTGATAGGCGAGCACTGTTGGCTGGTCAGGATCCATTTTTTTATTTTTATTGATTTTTTACAGAGAGGAAAGGAGAGGGATAGAGAGTTAGAAACATCGATCAGCTGCCTCCTGCACACTCCCCACTGGGGATGTGCCCGCAACCAAGGTACATGCCCTTGGCCGGAATTGAACCTGGGACCCTTGAGTCCGCAGGCCGATGCTCCATCCACTGAGCCAAACCAGTTAGGGTAGGATCCATTTTTAAAGCCTGTTTGGTACCCGCAGCAGTTCAGGTGGCTATCAATGAATTACATCAATGCACACATGTTAACCTTAAACAGGGCGAGGGGCTACCTGTGGTTATCTAGGGAGAATACATCACTCACACATATGATTATCTTAGCAAGTCACTCTGAGTCAGTAATTGAAGTTCAAATCCTCATCTATGGGGTACACAAGCTTCAGGGCAGTGGTATATGTGTCCTTAATACCACACTTTAAGTTTCAGGAAAGTTAACTCAAACATTTTAAAATCTTTTTAACATCTTTTAGACATTTTTAAACTCTTAAAAACATTTCTATATTTTACTACAACAGGGAGGAAAGTCAGGGGGTCCAAACCAAATGACCAGTGATATGGAAGGGGAGGCAAGGTTACCCTGGGGGCAGGCGAGGTCCTTGTTTCCCCTGCCGGGCGGGCGCCTGGGGCTCTCCGCCCTGGTGACCTTCTGTATCTGGCCTTGCCCTGCTCCTGCTCACGTCTGCCTACCACAGGATCTCTGAGTTTTATCGGCCACTTTGCTACTAACTTGCTTTGTAAAACTCCGGGCCCCCATTTCTCCCTTGAGCAAAATAACTCAGTCTCCAGGAGATTTCTTCCTGGGAGGCCCCTGCTAACCCGCTCTCCTCCAGGCTCAGCTCTCCATGCCGTTCTTTATGGCCACAGGTGAGCCCAGGAGGCAAACCCCTGGGGTGCAAGCTGGAGTTTCACCTCCCCCCACCCCAGTAGCCCGCGTAAGGCTGAGCACTGCGGTTTTGTTGACAAAGGACTAGGTGGGTCCCATGCCTGGGGAGCCGACTTCCAGTGTCAACAAGTCCCAGAGGTGGCACTTCGCTGGAATCATAACCACAAGGAGGTAGGGCCCGGGGCCAAAGGCATCCTGGAGGAGCCGTGGGGTTGGTGCCAAGTTGTAAATATTACAGATTTCCTGCTGCGCAGGAGTCGGCGCCCATAACCTCATGTTGTCTTTTACCTAGAGAATCCATGATTGGCTGCGGCTGCCTTCCCCAGGCCCCCCACTGGGGATCGAGCCCACAACCCAGGCATGCTCTATCCATCGAGCTAAACCAGCTAGGGCCCACCCGTTTTCTTGTGGGAAATCCCTATTGAATCCTTAATGGTTCAGAGTGAGCCTGATCCAGTCTGGCCAATTAGATCATTTGATGCCCTGACCACAAGGACTGGTTCAGGGATGAGGGTGTGGGGACCCATTCCTGATCAATGAGAATTAGCCCTGAGGCTTTTGCTAGAACTAGTAGGAACGGGGGGGGGGGGGC
>NW_006287809.1:626270-627114 GCF_000327345.1 Myotis davidii
AGCTGGTCGGGCAGAAATCCGATAATGCCGGGCACTGGAGACAAAAGACGCTGCCTGGGTATGGAGGACAGCAGAACTGAGAAATGGAAAAGGGCAGCTTTCTGATGAAGACTGTGTGAGCCCCTGGGTCCAGCTATGCCTGAAGGTAGTCAGCCTTTGATCTTACGAGGGAATAACTTTTCCTTTTCACTTACACATTGCTTGGGGTCATTTGCAACCAAATATACCCTTACGAATAAAGTCTATACAGGTTCAGAAGAGGCACAGATTCTTGTAAAGTCCCAAGGGCAGGGGAAGGGAGTGAGCACTTTTCAGAATCCTTCAAGATGTGCAAGCTTTGCAGGACGGGCAAGCTTTGTCACAGCGGGGGACCTTCCAGGTGAGGGGAATAGTAAAGTCACAAAGGCAGGAGGAGGTGGGGACACCTGTGAGAGCGAGTAATGGATTGGTGTGAGGGTCCTGGACATCAGGTGAAGGGTGGCTCCTGAGAGCAATAGGGAGCCACAGAAAGCGGATGAGCAAGGGGAGTCTACTCTAAACTTGCCTTCACTTCCTGGAGCCCCAGATCCGGTAGTTTACCTCTCCCCCTTCCCCTCCCCCCAGACCCTCAGCCAAAGTGGGAGGAGGGGTCAGACTGAGGAGGGCTCAGGCTGCCATCTGCATGCAAATTTGCTGGGATGCTATGCAGATGAGGGATCCTATGCAAATGTATGCCCTCCTGGGAGGTGGGCCAGGACCTTCCCCTCATTAACTTGGGGACCAGGTGTTGGTGGGAGAACCCCTTCCTCCCTGGAGTCTCCTTTCTCCCCTTCCTCCAGGCATCTGCTCACTACCCACTCCCCCC
>NW_006287809.1:627171-629939 GCF_000327345.1 Myotis davidii
CCCCCCCCCCCCCCCCCCACCTCAAATCCCCTCACTGATGTCTGCTCTTAGAATGGGATCTCTCTCCACCTGGTTCCTTCCCTGGGACAATGGACTGCATTTCGCTTTTCTCTCCGTCCCTCCATTTCCCTTGGATAAGAATACTACTTAGTCACCATGTCCTGAGCACATCCTCTGTGCCAGGCTTTGCAATAAACACTTCCCACTGTTGTCTCATCAACGTCTCCCAATCACACAGCGACCGTGTGTGTGTGTGTGTGTGTGTGTGTGTGTGTGTGTGTGTGTGTGTCTGCTGTATTTTTTTTTAAATACTCAATTCTGTTATAGAGAAAACAATAAAGCCACACGGATAAGGAGACGAACGAAACAAAGGTTGGATGTTAAGAAGCAACTCATGAGGTCTGTGAGACATGTTAAGAACGTGAGCTGAACACGGGTGGGGAGGGCGTAAGGATCCAGTAGCTCCAGGTTCCACGCGTCCTGAGGCGCCTCCCCATTGGCGACTCCGGCTCTGTTCCATGAGTCCTGTGCCCAAGTCATGCGGGACCCTGGCACCACCCAGGCGCAGAGCCCTCTGGCTTACCTGCCACTCTGAGGGCTGAAATCACACCTGGCACGCGTGGGCACGGAGCCAGGCGCACCCCAGAACGCGGGTGTCGGGGACCTCTGATCGCTCGTGCCCCGAACTAAGTGTGTTAACCTGGCCCATCTCTTTTAGCTCCTTGCGTTTGTTTTAAAGGGATTCAACCAACCATGGAACTGGAGTGCCTGAGTCAGACGGGTGAGCTTCTCCGCTCAGGCTGCTCCATCACCCGCCAGGTTTCCATAGCCTCTCATGACGGTCCCACGGCCACGGCCACGGCCACGAGATCCCACTTTGCCCATTTTGTACTTGAGCAAACTGAGGACAGCGAGGGGGAGTCCCTTGCTGAGATGAGAGGCTTCTGAGCGCAGAGACCTCCGTGCATGTGCCATACAGGGTGGCCACGCTCCCTCCTCACGGCAGCCCTCGCTGGGCCCCCGAGCCCATTCTGTGTCTCTACTTGACTGTGTCTCTTCGTCTCTACTTGACTGTCTCTCTCCCTCTCCCGAAATCTTTCTATCTGTCTGACTCTAGGGCTCTCACCTCTGAGCTGCCCCAGCCTGTCCCTCCTTTGCCCCACCCCCCCAGTCTCTCCATCCCTCTGTCAAATCCCTCTTCCTCAGTAAGTCTCTCTAGCTGGCCTCAACCTCTCTGCTCCTGCCATCTCTCTCTCTGCCCCAGGCCCCTCGGTCTGGGTCCCTCCCAGCCTCCCCTCCTCCCGCAGCTGCAGGAATGATGCCATACCCAGAGGAGGCAGTTCCATCTCGAATTCCATCCAGTCTACAGCTCAGAGAGGTTTTCCTCTCCCAGCTTTAATTCCCACCGGGGGCGCTGGCAAGAGAGTCTGGGAACTTTTATTAAGGGGACAGCGCCCCACCCACCAAGCAGGCACGGGTCCTCAGGGGCCGCGCTCCGTGCCCTCTAGACCCCCAGCATCTCTTTCTTCCATCCTCGGCCAGCTGAGTCACCCTCTGCTCGCTCTCTCTCTCTCTCTCTCTCTCTCTCTCTCTCTCTCTCATTTCTTTCTCCATGACGTCAGATCTCAACCAGGTCTTGAGAAGGGGCGGAGGGGTCATGGGGAGGGGAGCATCACCTGCGCCCCTTCCCCTCTCCTCCCCCAGAGCAGGCTCTGGCCACAGGATGGTGTCGAGGTGACAGACAGCATTTATTCCAGACTCCAGTGTCCATGATGAGGGGGCGGAGCAGGGGTGGGGATCCAGTGTCAGACTATACAGCAGGACGTCAGGTGGGGGACGAGCAATGGAGGCAGGAGGTAAAAATAGCCTCAGCTAGCCGACCCTCAGAGCCTCGTCCCAGGCCGGGCCCCGGGCTTGGGTCCAGAAGCTATTCTGGGGCCTGGGAGAGTCACACTCCCTGGAGGAAGGTCCCCTCCCACCCACGAGAGAGAGCGAACGAGCGAGCGCACCCTCCCTCCCTCCCAGCAGTGTCTGTAGGTCCCTGCCCAGCCTGCAGAGGAAGGAAGGGAGGGCCGGAGAGGGAAGAGGGCAGGCCGGGAAGGCGGGGGAGGGCAGAGCGTGAGCAGGGCTGGTTCTCTGATGCCTGCAACTCCAGGTTGTGTCCGATGACTGCCTCTCGGAGGCCCTCAGGCTTAGCACTGGGGAGAAAGTGGAAAGGTCAGCCGGTGCCCAGGGAGGCTGCTCCACCCCCAGCCGGTGCCCAGGGAGGCTGCTCCCTCCTCGCCAGGGTGCCCAGGCCCTCACCCACCTCATCAGGGATGGCTCTACTGACACGCCTGGCTCCTCCAGAGGCACTTCCCATGAGAAGGCCTGTCTGCTCAGGCCGCTGGGACCCTGAATGGCTCAGCTCTGGCTCCCCAGGCGGCCTGGGGAGAAGAGGCAACGTGTTGGAGGTCGTCCCAGCTGGGAAGGCAGTGGGGATGGGGTTGTATTGGATGGAGAAGGACTCGGAGGGTGGGTGGGAATGGGTTGGTCTTTTGGTTGTATTTTTGAAGTGGTTGTTCAAGGCAGCAATCTCTGGTGTTTACCTATGCCGCCATCTTGGTTTTTCTTTCATGTGCACTTTAGAAGAATGTGTAATCTGATGTTCTGGGATGAAATATTCTGTAAATGTCAATTATGTCCATTTGGTCTAGTGTTTCATTTAAGCCGGTATTTATTGATTTTCGGTTGGGTTGATCTGCCTAGAGCTGTCAGTGGAGTATTAA
>NW_006287809.1:629981-631577 GCF_000327345.1 Myotis davidii
AGGGTGGGTGGGAATGGGTTGGGGATGGGGGGGGGATGATAATGCGTTGGGGTGAGGGATGAGTTGGGGCGAGGGTCGAAGACACTGGTGGAGTTGGAGATGGTGTTGTAGTGGGGGTCAGCCCTGGGGCAGGCTCGGGGATGGCTCAGGGATGGCTCTGGAGTTGAGGGTGGCCATGTGATTGGGGCTGGAGATGAGGTGAAATAGGGATGGGTTTGGTGTTAGGAATGGGGATGAGGTGGGTTGGAGGGGCCTGGGGGATGGGGATGTGGTTGAAGCTGGGTTTGGGGCTGGTTATGGGTTGGAGCTGGGATGTGGTTGGGATTGGGGAAGAAGTCAGAGCTCAGAGTTCAGGGAGTTAAGGCTGTGGTTGGGATGGAGGTTGGAGATGGGATGGTTATGTTGAGGTTGAAGATGGGGATATAGTCGGGGTTGGAGAGAAGGTTAGATGGGATGGGTTTGGGGATGAGGGGGGGATTGGGACGGGAGGTGGGGTTGGATGTGGGTTTGGTGATGGTCATATTCGGGTTGGAATTGGAGGTGGGGATGAGCTTGGGGTTGGAGAGATTAGGGATGGTGTTAAGTGGGGCTTGAGGGCGGCCTTGAGGATGATTGTGGGTTGGGTGAGGCTGTTGTAGCTGGGGATGAAGATGGGGGAGGGGATGGCGATGGAGGAGGTTTGAGGTTAGAGATGGGATGGCATTGTATTTGGGTTTGGAGTTGAGGAGAGGATGCTATTAAGGTTGGGTATGGGTGGGGTTTGGGGCTGAGGTCAGAGTTAGACCTGGGGATGGGGTTGGGTTACAGAGGTCAGTTCCGAGGTTGCAAGGTCACTCACGGAGCCGCCTTTTCCCCCTTCCGGCAGCAGCCGGGGCGCCCCTTGCGTCTCATGCAATAGAAGGCAGCGACGACGAGGAGCAGGAGGCCTACGCTGACGGCCACCGCCATGACAGCTACTCCGGCCTGCGAGGTCTGGGGGGCCACTGGGAGGCAAGACAGAGGGGCGTTCGGCCAGCAGCTCTCCACCTGCCCCATGTCCTGTCCCACCCCCGCGGTCACTCACGAGGGCCGAAGTGGAAGACATGCCGGGTGCTCCCGAGCGGGTTGGAGGCCTCACAGAAGACGCCGTGTTGGCTCATGGCGTTGGTCAACTTCAGGGTCAGGGAGCTGCTCACCCAGCCCTGCCCGCTGGGGACCGGCTCTGTGGACTGTGAAGACTTGGGTCAGGGCTGGGGTGAGGGCAGAGGTGACGTCCAGTCCCTCAGGAAGTAGGAGAGGGGACATAATGCTTGCATCAGTGTCCGCTGGGAACTTGGGGAGGGTGCCTGCGGCCCGGAGGGTGGAGACGAGGGTCCCTTACACTGTCGCCCTTTTCGCTCCACGTGAGCTTGGGCTCCGGGTAGCCGCGGGCAGAGCAGGTCAGCCTGACTTCTTCTCCTTCTCTCCTGCTGCCCTCTGCCTGGGGGGGAATCTCCTCTGGCTTTAGGTCGGGTGGCCCTGTGGGTGGCGGGGAGGAAGGGCGTGAGCAGGAGGCACAGTGGAGAAAGAGGAGAGCGAGTAAGAGAAGGAGAGAGGGGAGAGGAATAGAGTAGAAGA
>NW_006287809.1:636298-639927 GCF_000327345.1 Myotis davidii
AGGGGCCCGGTGGGTGGCGGGGAGGAAGGGCGTGAGCAGGAGGCACAGTGGAGAAAGAGGAGAGCGAGTAAGAGAAGGAGAGAGGGGAGAGGAATAGAGTAGAAGACAGAGAACCAGCCATGGTCCCTTCCCAGTGGTCCTGGCCGCCCACCCCCATCGCCCCCATCCCAGCCTGCCCCTACCCCCAAACCTTCAACCAGCAGCTTGAGGACCCGGGTGCGACTAAGGAGGGGGACCGTGGGCGTATAGGCCTCGCATATGTAGGTGCCAGCAGAATTGAAGGTGAGGGAGCTGAGTGAGAGCGTGGGGCCATCCACCAGGCGGACTGCGTCCTGTAGGGTGGGGGAGGGGAGAGGAGGCCAGTGGACCATGAGAGAAGGGGAGGCGGTGTTGGGAGGGAGGGGGTCCCACAGTTGTGGTCTCCTTTCCCTCTCACCTTGGTCCAGCGTAGAGCAGGGGTAGGCAGGCCTTGCACGGAGCAGGTTATGTTTACGTTGCTGTCCAGGGGTAAGGAAAGCTCCTCCTCTTGGTTGAGCTCAATGGGGTCCAGGTCTGGAGGGGGTATAGACGGTCACCTTCCGGGACCCTCACCACGTTGGTTAGGGGCGCTCAAGGGCTTTTGTGGGTACAGACGTGAATGCACAACAGTCAGCAGGGAATGCCAAGCGCTCCTCGTTGATCCCCCATCTCCGTGAACTCTCCACTCCGCCATCAGGCCAAACCCCGAGCCCAAATCTAGGAGTCTACCCCGGGCCCCTTCCCCCAGAGCGGATGTTTGGGCCCAAGGCGAACGGACAACCTTGCAAGGTGTTTCTTCTCTGACTTTCCACCCAAACCCTGTGCTCAAGCCCAAACCCTTGCCTTCTCCTCCCCACTGCCCATTCATTCACCAAGTCTTTCTCTGCTCTGCCCCCCGAAACGGATCTTCCTACTTCTGTGCATCTCTGAACCCCAGTTCAACTGCCTTGACCACTGCAGTCGCCTCCTCACTGGCCTCACCGCTGGGCTGGACTCTGGTCCCCTGAGCAGCTAGAAGGATCTTTTCAAAACACACTGGCCAGCCCTTCCCTCTGCTTAAAATCCCGCAGTGGTTCCCCTGGACCCTTGACCTAGAGGCCAAGTTCCCTGACAAAGCCAGAAGGTCCGCCTGGTGTGGCCCCTGCCCTCGTCTTTGACCTCATTTCCCACCCTCCTTTCTTGCCCCCCGCCCCAGCCCCCCGAGCGCCAGCTACCCTGCTCTCTTCCTGTTTTGCTCCAGCACACCAAGCTGGGTCTGGCCTCAGGACCTTTGCACTCGCTGCTCCCTCTCCCTGGAGTGCTGGTCCTCGGCCTCTGGGCATTTCTGATCCCACTCTCTGGTTTCTTACTCAAACGTCCCCTTCTCAGAGAGGCTGCTCGAAGCCCCTGGTGTGGCCACTCAGCTCTCTCCTTCAGCTGTTGAGAGGGACGTCAGCTGTCAGCCCTCAGCTGTCAGCCCTTTCCGGGAACTGCCTCAGCGAACTGCCTCAGCTGCGCGGAGCCCCGAGGTTCTGGACATGCCCCTTCCTCAGGCAGCCCGAGAGTCAATGGCTGGTTGATGCGAGGGTACAAAAGCCAGGCCCCTTCGCCCCAACTTGGAACATCCCCGCTTCCAAGTGCCCGGTGGGGCCAACCAAGGCCTTCTTAGACTTCAGCCCCACTTTTCCCTCTGCCCAGTCCTGCTTCCTTCCCCTCCCCACCCCTCGTAGACGTGGGTGCCAAGGCGCTCCCTCATAAACTTCCTGCCTTCAGATCTCCACGGCAAAACCTGCTTCCTGGGGATGCAGCCTGCCAACACACCCCCCCCCAACTATGCCTTGCTCGCCCAGCCAATTCCTTACCCCATCATTCTGCATGAGTCCCTGCAGATGTAGGATTGCTACCCCAAAACGTCTTATTTAGCATTTGCCCTCCGTCTCCCCTATTGGGCCTATCTGTGAAGGTGGGGACTGGGCGGACTTGTTCACAGGTGTGTGACCAACATCCGGCCCAGGGTCTAGCTCCAGAAAGGGAGACATAAGGAGTGCCCAGGAGGAACAGCGCCTTTGCACAGGGCTGGGGGGCAAGGGGCCTGAGGAGGCTTCTTAGAAGACGGACCCAAGAGGCTGGTCAGAAATGCGTGGCAGGAGCATGAGGAGTGATCATGGGCATGAGAGACGCTTGGGTATGAGGAGGAAAATGCCTTGGTGGGGAGAAGGGTCGGCCACAGGTAAAACCAAGCAGGTGGGCCTTGAAGACCTGGTGAGACACCTGGGCTTTCCCAGAGGGCACTGGGGAGCCATGGGAGGTTCTGGAGCAGGGGCAGGCCAGGTGTGTGCGTTGGAAAGGGCTCTCTGGCTGCCGGTGTGGGAGTTTGGAGGGGACTGGGGCAGGGTCCCCAGGAGGAGGGAGGCGTTTGGGCTCAAAGCAGGGAGGCGTTTGGAGGGAGGACTCGGGGGTGAAGGGGAGGAGGCGGCCAGTGCCAGCCCCCCCCCCCGCCCCCCCAGTTTCTCCCAGGGCTCTCACAGGCCACGCGCAGCTCCAGCGTCTTGGAGAGCTCAACCTCATCAGCAGCGTCATAGTCTAACACCCGGCAGCCGTAGACCCCGTTCTGGTTCCGCTGCACGCTCTCCAGGGTAAAGTTCCCGTGAAGATTCGTGCTCAGCACTCTCTCCTCCGTGTTCTGGGTGACGAGGGATGAGGAACTGGCTCAGGAGCCACCCGGTGCCGCGGGGTCCTGCGACGCCAGGGGCCCCCCAAGCCAGAGCCAGGCATCCTGACAGGTCGGGTCTCCAGGTGAGGGTCATGTTAGGTCAGAGCCCCTCAAGTCAGGGGGCAGAGGTCGGGTTAGCTCTTGGGTCACTGGCCAGGCTCCTGGCTACGCCAGGGCCACCCGGTGAAAGGTTAGAAATCGGTGCGGGTCAGTGTGTCACAGAGGTCAGGGTCCAAAGGAGCCACGGGGTCAGTCACCTGCAGGCGATAGAACATGTACTCGGGCGTGGGGTTGCCGTCCCCCTGGCAGATCAGCTGGATGGAGTCGCCCTCGCGGACCCAGCCCTCCGTGGTGGACGGGCTCACCCAGAACTGCACGTGCTCCGTGGGGTCTGAGGGGAAGGCAGGGCGAGCAGGTCAGGAGGAGACTTGGGGGCCCCGTTCGGTATAGGGGGATGCAGTACAGAGTTTAGTCGTTAAACTCCCTGGGGTTCAGAGAGCTATGGGGGGGGGGATGGCTCAGAGGTCAGGTGGAGCTCATGTGACTCCTGGAGGTCGTATTTCAGCCTAAGGTGGGGGATGGGGGGGCCAGAGGGTGGGCCAAGGTTGGCTGGAGGGTCCGGCCTCCGTGAGGTGTGGAGTCCAAGGTCGGGCAGGTTGGGCCAGGGTGGACTCACAGTGCAGGGTGAGGCTGAAGGGTGGGCTGTCCAGGTGGCCGTGCTGGGCCCGGGGCAGGCTGTAGTACGCGGAGCAGTGGAAGCTGGCCTCCCGGTCCTCCTTGTGCACCCGCAGGTAGAGGGTGCTGGTGAGAGACTGCAGGTTGGAGGTCTCGCGCACCGTGCGGGTGGTCATGTAGCTCTCTGGAAGGGAGGGAGGGAGGGAGGGAGGGGTGTCAGCCAGCCCCGGCCCCACCCCACCCA
>NW_006287809.1:640024-643594 GCF_000327345.1 Myotis davidii
AGTCTGGCAGCCCTGCCCCTCCAACCTTACGACCCAGGATTCTAGGTGCCCCCAGCCTGCCTTCCCCTAGGACCCTGGAATCAAAGTCGTCCCGCGGTACCTCCTGGGCAGAGTCATCCATCACAGACAGTATCCCTTGGTTGGGGAAGACTTTGGTGGTCTCTGGCTTTACTATGGGGGAGATGTTACTGTCAGAAACCCCTTCCCGGGCTCTCCCCTGCCCCACACCCTTCCCCGTCCGGGTGCCCACAGACACTCACCAAATACCTGGAGCTTTGAGGTGGCCTCAGCAGTGCCCGCTGCCGCCGTCACCACGCACACATAGTCCTGCTCGTCTGTCACCTGGGCCTCCACCAGCACCAGGTGCCCCTGGCCTTGGAGCTGGTACTGGGGACTGCGGCCCCGGGAGGTGTGCACCCTGGGCTTCACCTCGGAGCCCTGCACCTGGGCCTCGGCGAGGAGGTGGCGGGCCCCGGAGCGTTCGACCTGTGAGCAGGGAGGGCCTCCGCTCAGGGCTGCCCGCTGCCCGTTTCAGCGTCTGTCTCTCTCCAGGTCCCTTCCTCTCTGCTGCTCGGTGGCTCTCTTCCTGTTGTTACCTCTCTCGGTCCCTCTGTCTCTCTCTCCAGCCCTCCCGCCCCTGTTCTCTCTCTGTTGTCACCTTTTCCTCTCTCTTCATCTCACTCTGTTCCCATTTCTCTCCCTCCACCACCCTCTGTCTGCTTTTTTTAAAAAATATGTTTTATTGATTTTTTACAGAGGAAGGGAGAGAGATAGAGAGTTAGAAACATCGATGAGAGAGAAACATCAATCAGCTGCCTCCCGCACACTCTCCCACTGGGGATGTGCCCGCAACCCAGGCACATGCCCCCGACCGGAATTGAACCCGGGACCCCTCAGTCCGCAAGCCGACGCTCTATCCACTGAGCCAAACCGGTTTCGGCTCTGTCTGCTTTTTATTTTCTCTCCTCCTTCTTTCTCGTTAGTCCCACCCCCAGTCGTGCGTGCTTGCTGTCAGTCTCTGGATGTTCTCTCTCTCTCTCTCTCTCTCTCTCTCTTTCTCCAGCACTTTGAAGGGGGACTAGTCTGAGCTGGGCCCCGACACCAGCTGAACCTGAAGAATGCCTTTCCTTGCTGGGCCTCAGTTTCCCCAGCGGTCGAATGGAAAGGCAGCGGGGTGGCGGTCTTAGGGCCCTTCGGAGTCCGATGAAGGAAGGAATGTGTGCAGCCCCCTGGGCTGACTTTCAGGTCCCCCTCCACGGCCCCCCAGCCCCAGGCACTCACCAGGAACCATTTCAGCAGTAACGGGTTATGGTCCCCCAAAGGGGTGCAGTCCAGGGTGACTGTCTCCCCCCGCATCACCTCCACCAGCGGGGCCACGGACACCTGCATTCCCGCCTGGACGCCTGCGGGACAGCGACTGGGCTCTGGCCACCGCCACCGATGGGAGAGCCCTCTGGACAGAGGCCCCATCCCCCCAGGATCAGCGGCTCCAGCCTCCCTCCATCTCTCATCTCTGTGTCTCTGAGCTCAGACCCGATCAGCATTTGCCTCCAGCTCTCCCTTCACTTGCAGAGCTAAGGGCTCCTCCCCGGGCCACACAGGGCCTCCGTGGCCTCCATTCAGTCCTCCTGGGGTGTCGCTGCACCTGCCCCTGCTTTTACCACTGGACCAGCGGTTCTCAACCTGTGGGTCGCGGCCCCTTTGGGGGTCGAACGACCCTTTCACAGGGTCGCCTAAGACCATCGGAAAACACATCTATAATGACATATTGTTTTTGTGATTAATCACTATGGTTTCGTTATGTTCACTTTATAACAGTGAAAATACATCCTGCCTATCAGATATTTACATAACGATTCATAACAGTAGCAAAATGACAGTTACGAAGTAGCAACGAAAATAATGTTATGGTTGGGGGTCACCACAACATGAGGAACTGTATGAAAGGGTCGCGGCATCAGGAAGGTTGAGAGCCACTGCTCTACACCAGACACCCTTCCAGGCCAGGGCAGGGCCGGCTCATCCCACAGCCTGGCCCGCGGTGACGTGAGCGGAGTGTCTCCATCTCTGCCTGTGTTGTGTCTCTCCTCCTGGGGCTCCATCTCTTAGTTCTGCTGTCCCTGCCTCTGTCTCGCTCAGCTTCGGGGCCTCTCCCTCCCGAGTGGGGGGCTTAGGTGGGGTGTGGGCTGCGGCTGGGCCTGGAGCTGAGGCGGATGGGTGTGTGGGGGTGGTGAGGGGGGGACAGGGCTGGGCAGGTTTCAGGAATGTGGGAGGGACAGGCTGGCTCAGACATGCCCGGCCTGGCGCCAGAGCCCCCTACTCGCCCGCCTGTGGCCCCCCTACCTCTTTGGTAGAGCAGGGAAGGGGTAAGGTGCATCACCTCACAACAGGATAGGACTGAGGCCCCACATCCGGGGTCCTACGGGAGGAAGGAGGGGCTGGGGGCCTGGACTCCTGGGCTGGGGGGAGGAGGGGCTGGGAGCCTGCCTGGACTCCTGGGTCTAAGGGAGGAGGGCTGGGGGCCTGGACCCCTGGGTCTGAGGGAGGAGGGGCTGGGGGCCTGGACTCCTGGGTCCTAGGGGAGGAGGTGGCTGGGCCTGGACTCTTGTCCCAAGATCCTGGCAGATAGAGCTGCTCTCATCAGGAAACCACACTCTCTCACCCTCTGGGCTGGCATCCTGGCATCAGCTCTCATTTCTTAGAACTCCCCCACCCCCACCGCCCCAGCCTGGCCCATCCCTGCCCCTGGAGACCCACTATTTTGCTATGCTTGTGCCAGGGGCCTGGATTCCCAGGCACCCACCTCTGGCCCAGGCCTGTCCCAGGGGAGGGGGCATGGGGCCAGGCTGCTGCCTGGGCTGGGGCTGAGCGGCGGAGAGCAGGGGCGGAAGGCAGGACCGCCTGTCTTCCCCAGTTCCTCTCCCGCTGCTGCCAGCCGCGGCCCGCTCCCCTCCCACTTCCCCGCAGGTGTGCGGACTAAACTGGGGCCCAGGAAGGGGCAGGGTCACTAGGAAACACTCTGCTCACTGTCACTGTCCAGGGCTGGCCTCCGGCCCTTCCCCGAGGGAGGCGGCTCTTCAGAGTCTGGGCTCTGAACCCCTCCGATGCCCTGATCCCTGGGCGCTAGCGATGGGACTCCGCTCCTCTCAAAACTTGAGACTCCCACGAGGGGCGCCCCGGGCTGTGGTCTCCTGGGCCCTGGGAGGAAGCCATGCCAGCCACCAGGGGCTTGGACCCCTGGGTCTGAGGGAGCAGGGGGGTCGGGACCCAGATCCAGGGGCAGCGGCTGGGGGGGTCCCAGCTCCTGCGGTGGAGTGGGAGGGACTCTGACTTCCCGGGTGGTCTCTGCCTACGGCTGTGGGGTCCCCAGCCCCTCTGCCCGGCTGCCCCCGGATCTCTCATTGCTCAGACGCCCCCCATGCTCCATATCCCTCCTTCCTGGGGTCCCCAGGTTTGGCTTCCTGGGGTCCCCAGGTTTGGCTTCCTGGGGTGGGTAAAAGTCCCTTTCCCCTTCCGTCCCCGGGGGCCCCCATCGCACCCTGCCACCAGCCCCAGCACCCAGCCTACCTG
>NW_006287809.1:643979-644225 GCF_000327345.1 Myotis davidii
GTCACCCAGCGGCGCCCAGCACAACCGGGGGCCCTCGCTGGCCACTTTCAGCACAACCAGCGGCGCCCAGCCTGACCAGTGGCCTAGAACTGCTTCTCCCAGTTTGCCCTGGGAGGCCCCTCCTGGGGCCGGTGCTCCGGGCTGCTTTCCTGTCTGCCCACTGGTCTGGAACCTTTCAGTTTAATCTCATACTAATGGTCTCCAAGCTCCAGGTCTGCCCAGGGTGTGTGTGTGTGTGAGGTGCTC
>NW_006287809.1:644322-647967 GCF_000327345.1 Myotis davidii
AGGGGGGAGGGGAGGGGAAGCCGGCTGGCAGCAGCAGGTGAGTGGGAGAGGGGAGGCGGGCAGGGCACCTGCAGGGTGGGGGAGGAGTGTGTCCGTGGGTCCAGGGAAGGGTCACAGGTCACACTGAGGATCACAGATCAGAAGGCCCCGGCTCCTCCCAAGCCCCGGTCAGACTGCTGGCTGAGGGGTCAGGGGTCAGGAGAGGTCACTGGTTACCAGGGAGAAAGGGAGCCCTGGATACTGGTCAGAATGGGGGGTCACTAGGAAGACTGGGCTTTGCCCATCTGGCACAGAGGGAAGGCTCAGGTTACAGGTCCACCTGGGAGTCAGACTGGGCAAAGCTCCTTTATCCATCCCGGATACAGGAGAGCAATTGTTAAACCAGGAGAGGTGACCTTTCAGTATCAGCCGCACCATTCCCTCCTCCAGGAGGCCCTCCCTGCCTCCTCCCCCCACCCCGCTGGGTCAGGGGCCCCCTCTGGGCTCCCTCACCCCCGCCCAGGCCTCCCCAACTGCGGTGCTGCACACTCCGGGTCGCCCCTGTCTGGGCACAGGCCTGTCTCCCCCACTGGACTGTGAGTCCATGAGAGGAAGGCCTGGAGCTGTGGTGGGCACTTTTGTGTCCCCAACACAAGGCCAGAAGCACAACAGACAGACACTCTGGGAAATTCTTCACTGATACAGCTCCTAGGGCACATGAAACTAAAGAGAAAATGAACAAATGGGACTATGGACGATACAAACGCGCTCATGGACAAAGGCAGGCGCACTCCCAGACAAGCTCACGCGGTGGGACCCCAGGCACCCGCTCCCCGGCTCCTCGCCCCTGACTCGGGCACCTGCTGCTTGGGCTGGGCCCTGGTAGGCACCTCTCATCAGCCACCCCCTTCCACTTTCCTCAAGAGCCCAGCCAGCTGAGTTCCGAGGTGAGGAAGGGCTGCTATGGACTGTGTGTGAAGGAGCAAAGTTACTTATATACCAGCCACAGACTTGCAGAAACTAGTACTATAACCTCATCTGTCCTTGTCCCCTACAATTTATTCCCACAAAACAGCCATTAAAACGTCAGTCAACTTACGTAAGTCGAGCTCAGAACCCTCCCCCGGCTCCTTTCACTGAGTAAAAGCAGAAGTTGACTCCCTGGCTCACAGGTCCTTGTTACCTCCCTGACTCACTCCTCCTCTCTCTTATCCATCACTACTCGTAGCGCTGCTCTCGCCATACAGTAGGTCCTCGGGTTACGTCGGAGATCCGTTCCCACGGCGCTACATAACGCGATTTTCCCCGTAAGTCGGAACCCACCTACATAAGCACCTACGTCACTCACACGGAGCACATACACAGCAGTAATGAAGTGAAACAGTAAAAAAAAATTTAAAGAAAGATAACAATTCCTGACCTTTACTTGCGGTAAATAAATAATAAAAAACAAAGCACATATGTACGTACGTCAAAATGACGGAACTTATTTTTTTTAAATAAATAAGTGGGAGATGGTGATGTAACCACAAAACGACATGCGTCGAGCCGACATAACCCAAGGACTGTCTGTATTGTTCTCTTTTCTTCTATGCAGGTCACACCACCAGGCATGTTGCAGCCCCAGGGCCTTTGCACTTGCTTTCCCCTCAGCTGGGACATTCTTTCCCCACATAATTGCTTCAGATCTCTAGTCACAGAGCTTCCCTGACCCTCCTCCCTAAAATAGCAATTCCTGCCTTCCCAGCCATGCCTCATTTCTCTTATCTCACTACCATTTTCTTCCACAGCACTTATCAATGAGACATATCTATGTAAGCGGTTTTATTCAGTTTTTACAGCACCTAGGACGTGCTTGGCGTGAGAAGCTGAGTAAAAGTTCAGTGAATTAATTTTCCAATTCCATCCGTGCTTTCTTGTGCACACACTTACATATTTTAATGAGAAAGCCTTATCTTTTCTCCACCTTTACCCATTATTTTACATGCAATGTGTGATGACGGTTAAACTTTTTTTTAAAATATATTTTTATTGATTTCAGAGAAGAAGGGAGAGGGAGAGATTGAAACATCAATGATGAGAGAGTCTCATTGATCGGCTGCCTCCTGCACATCCCCTACTGGGGATTGATCCTGCAACACAGGCATCTGCCTTTGACAGGAATCAAACCTGGGACCCTTCAGTCCGCAGGCGGACATTCTATCCACTGAGTCAAACCAGCTAGGGTGATGGTTAACTTTTTAAAAAATAAATATTTTTCTTGATTTCTGAGAGGAAGGGAGAGGCAGAGATAGAAACATCAATGATGAGAATCATTGATCGGCTTCTCCTGCATGTGGCCCCCACTGGGGATCGTGTGCCCTGACCGAGGATATTCAACCGTGACTTCCTGGTTCATAGGTTGACACTCAGCCACTGAGCCACGTCAGCCGGGCACGACAGTTAACTTTAAAATGAGCTCACAGCTCAGGGAATACGGGGTCAAGACACATTTCAAGGACATGCGCTGTTCCCCAATGATTCCAGACTGGCACCTGGAAAAGGTAACTACTGAGAATGTGTGTTATCTGGGGGGAGGCAGTGTGAATGCATTTTTGGTTGGACAAGAGTTAGCTGTGCGGGGAGTTTAGATAATAGAATGGAAGCACAGAGCAAAGGGTACATATTGAGAGTGAGTGTTCAAAGGGGTGGACTGTGGAGGACTTGGGGCTACCCTCTGCACCCTCTTTCCGCAGTTAGAAAAACTGTCTGCTGCCAGAGAGCCAGTTGCCCTCTGTGGAAGCCGACAAGGACACATTTGCCTTTCTGTGTCTGTTGGCGTGCAGGTGACCTTGACAAATCCGACTGTACTTGGGAATCGGGAGCTAATCACTAGGGACTGGGGAACTCTACTCTCACCAGGGCAGCTGGGACACATTCCATTTTCCAAAGATGGCTGCGACAACATCGCTCATCCTACCTGTTCTTCCAACATCTGACCTCGATGCTCTTCCCACCAAGAAGTGGGGTCTATGTCCCCTCCTCTTACATTTGTGCAGTTGTGTGACTCACATGGAATCAATAGAATATGGCAGAAACCACACTACAGGACTCCCAAGATTAGGTAGAAAAGCCACGTAGTCAACATCACTGAAATACTGTCCACGACGCCTTCAGCCACCGTATAAGCAGTCTGACTACCTGGAGGCAGCCATGTTGTGGGGAAGCCCAAGCTAGCAAGTGTGAGAGCACATGGAAAGGTCTGAGGCCGCAGAGGGATGCCTGTGCAGCCCCCCACCACCCTGCCCCAAGAACCACTTGATTGCATCCTGAGCCAGAACCACTCAAACCCTGGCCCACAGCACCCGTCTTATATAATAAAAGAGAAACATGCAAATTAACCATCCCTCTGCTATGCTCAAGCCACACCCACAAGCCAATTAGGAGCAAGTATGCAAATTAACCCAACTAAGATGGCTTGGCCATGGAGCTGGAGCGGAAGGAGGCTTGGGTTGCCCCCGGTGATGGAGGAAGTCAAGCTTCCCGCCTGCCCTGGCCAGACCTGGGCTTCGCTCAAGGCTACAAAGTTTCAATTATAGAAGAAAAATAAATCCCAGAAAAGAAAAAAAAAAGGTGAGGCTGGGAGCTTGGGTCGCCAGGGGGCTTGGCCAGACTGAAAACAGCCAT
>NW_006287809.1:648060-653603 GCF_000327345.1 Myotis davidii
CTCCTCAGCCACAAGCCAGGCTGACGGCTGCCAGCACAGTGGCGGTGACGGGAGCCTCTCCTGCTTCCTCAGCAGCGCTAAGGATGTCCGACTGCAGCTTAGGCCTGCTCCCTACTGGCAAGTGGACATCCCCCAAGGGCTCCAGGGCTGCCAGAGGGATGTCTGACTGCCAGCTTAGGCCCGATCCCCAGAGAGCAGGCCTAAGCCAGCAGGTGGACACCCCCTGAGGGTTCCCAGACTGCGAGAGGGCACAGGCCGGGCTGAGGGACCCCCCAAGTGCACAGATTTTTGTGCACCGGGCCTCTAGTGAGAGATAAGAATGGTTATTGTTTGCCAGTAAATTTCAGTGTCATTTGTTCTGCGCAACAGCTAGCAGACACAGCCTGCTTCTGGGGCAGCAGAGGTGAAGTGACAAGTGTCCAGTGGTCACCAGTATATCCTCATCAGACCGGTTTTGTGGCGTGACTGTGGCTACGGTTTGAGGCCAGCGGCCGGTGTTGCTGCTCACTTTCCAATTCTGGTTCTCTAATCACTTCCAGGATTCTGTGAGCGATCGATCTCAACTCCTCTCCATCAATTTCCTTTCTGCCCCAGAGGCGGCTTCTGTTGCTTTGAAACGAAATCTGTGGTGCACCGTTCCAGCTCCATTTACGCTGGAATACCTTCTGCTCATCCCTTCAGTTTCGGCTTGGACATCCCTCCCTCCTGGAAGCCCTCCTTGACCTCCAAGGCTGGGTCAGCTGCCCACGCTGGGCTCCCCCATCCTAGCCCTGCCCACTCTGGATCACCACTGTCGGGGATGGGTCTGTCTCTCCCACTGGATTGTAAGCCCAGGGGGCAGTGATTACTGCTTCATGCTCAGCGTTGTCCAACCAGGGCTGGGCACAGGGTAGGGGCCTGCCTTAAACTTGTTCAGCTTGATTTGGACCAGAAGTCACTGTTACTCTGGGAGAAGGCTCCCAGAGAGGAATAAAGAGAGAGGGATGAGCCCTAGCCTGTTTGGTTCATTGGACAGACCGTCGGCCCTCGGACTGAAGGGTCCTGGGTTCGATCCCAGTCAAGGGCACATGCCTTGGTTGCAGGCTTGATCTTGGGGGACATGCGGGAGACAATTATTTGATGACACATGGACGCTTCTCTCTCTGTCTCCCTCTATCTAAAAAGCAACGCGAAAAATATCCTTAGGTGAGGATTAACAAAACAAAATAGAGAGAGAGAGAGAGAGAGATGAGAACAGATATGGCAAGACTGGGGACATAGCTCTAAGGGGAATGTGTGCTCTTTTTGATGAAGGGACTTAGAACTTGGGTGCCTGGGTCTGACTTTGGGGATTTTTTGCCATGATGGGGAAAGGAGGTAGGCTCTCTCTCTCTCTGAGAACTTGGGAGTTTGAATTCCTGGGTCTGAGGGAGGAGGCTAGGGAGGTGCAGATTCCTGGGTCTGAGGGAGGAGGGGCTGGGAGCCTGGACTCCTGGCCAGCGGGGAGGAGGAGCTGGGTCCCCCATTTGGGGCTTTCTGATCTCAGAGCCCTGGGTTAACCAGGTGGGGCTCAGGGCTCAGGGCTCAGGGCCCACGGGTTTCCGATGCCAAGCTGCCCCCTAGTGGCCGCTGCACGCTCTCCACACACCGGAGGACAGACCAGGCTGGGCAGTAGCAGTTTATTTCCGCTTCATAAACCCCTCCAGCTGGGAAGCCACTGGGGCCCCTTTAGCAGCAGATCTTGTGCCCTGTGAGGCGGAGAGAGAGGTGACTTAGATAAATAATATCATATCCCGGTGGGGTGGGGTGGGAGGGCCATGGGAGGGCACGGGGCAGGGTGGGGGACTCACCTGGCCTCCAGGCCTGGGCAGCGATCATGGGCCCCACAGGAACAGCTGGAGGGGTGACCTTCCCTTTAAGAGTTTCTGTAATGGGGAGTTTGAGGGGGGCTGTTGAATTTTTAGAACCATTTCCCTCCCGCTCCCACGCCCTCTTCCCTCAGACCCAGGAGTTGGGGACCCCGGCTACGCTCTTCACTTACTTTGCAGCCCCCTCCCTGGCCCGGGGCCTGGAGGTGATGTCCCATGGGGCTGAGGCTGAGGCCGAGGTCCTAATTTTTGGCAAAATAAGAGGGGCCCGAAGTTTGGGGAAGGCCGGAGGCCCCTGGAGGGAAGGAGATGAAGACATTTTACAGCTGAGCTGCCGCTGTACTTCATGTCACAGGCCCGGACCGGGTAACAGTGGTGGAGGGGAGCTGGGGGTGGGGATAGGTCTGTTCCCAGAACATGCTGTTTTCCCCCTAAGACCTCTGGCTCGAGTAGGAAGAAGTTTTAATTTGTTTGTCCATCCATCTACCTCCCCCCCGCCCCCAAACACACACATCCACCTACCCATCCACCCACCCACCCACACACCCATCCATCATCCATCCATTCAAACTGTGGCGGGGGATTGAGCCTGCAACCCAGGTAACTGCCCTTGACTGGAATCGAACCTGGGACCCTTGAGTCCGCAGGTCGATGCTCTATCCACTGAGCCAAACCGCGGAGGGCCTTTTGAGCTTTCTTGATTCCTTTTTTTTTTTTTTTTTTTTTTTTTTTACTTTTTTTTTTTTTTTTAGAATCTGAATATTATAAAAATAAATATATTATGCCCTGGCTGGTGGATAGAGCGTCAGCCTGCGGACTGAAGTGTCCCCGGGTTTGATTTCTGTCAAGGGCACATGCCCGGGTTACGGGCTCAATCCCCAGTGGGGGGTGTGCAGGAGGCAGCTGATCAATGAGACTCTCTCATCATTGATGTTTCTCTCTCTCTCCCTGTCCCTGCCTCTCTGAAATCAATAAAAATAAATAAATATTACTCACCATTTGGGTGCTCTTGAATATTTTCAGTTGAAAATTCTCACACACACAAAAAGATTTTAAAGCATCGATAGATGCTTATGGTGTACAAAGGGTTAACACAGCTCCAGGGCCCGCAGCAGCCCCACAGGCGGGAACTGGCATCACACCCATTTTACAGACAAGGGAACTGAGGCTCACAGAAGAGGATGGGCTCTGGAATCTAGAGTCAGGGGCCTTGGTTTCAGTCCTGACCGTCACCTTCGAGTGGGGTGACCTTGAGCCCTCTGAGCGTCAGTGTTCCCCTGCACAATAGGGATCATAACAGTACCCATCTCATTGCGTTTCCAGGACAATTAAGTGAATACATTAAACAGCAGTGCCAGGTGCCCCTCAAGGAATAGAGTCAATAATACCGTGCCGGGCTGGTGTGGCTCAGCGGCTGAGCGTCGACCTGTGAACCAGGAGGTCACGGTTCAACTAACCCGGTCGGGGCACATGCCTGGGTTGCCGGCTTGATCCCCAGAGTGGGGCATGCAGGAGGCGGCCGATCAATGATTCTCTCTTATCACTGATGTTTCTATCTCTCTCTATCCCTTCCTCTCTGAAATCAATAAAAATATATTTAAAAAATAATAATAGTGTAATAATAACTTTGCACAGTGACAGATGGTTACTAGACTTGAACCACTATGTTGCAATGCCAACTCTAACTAGAAATATTTTTTCACAAAGCAGTGCCAGTCACTGTTCGGGAAAAGGGAGTCCCACATGAACTGTTCGCACTATGACCGTCACCTTGCTGGGAAGCCGGGGCCGCCTGGCCTGCCGTGGTTTGAAGAATGGAGGAGTAGGAGTTGCCTGCCCTCGGAATCAGGCAGGGCTTGGGGAGAAGGGGAAAGGGCATGCCGGGCAGAGGGCACAGCCTAGGGCTTAGGCAAAGGGGTGCCCACGTGGCCAGCAGGACCCCTCAGCCTGCCGTTCTGGCTCTGTCCCCCTCATTGTCCTCGGGGAGCCGGCTGAGTGGCTCCTAATGTTTCCATTTGCTTTTGGCTGCAGGTTGGGATCTGTTTTTAGCTTCCCTGGCTGGTCACACTCCCCCCGCCCCCCCTCCCCTTCCTGCTGGCTCTCTTGTTTGCTGTGGTAGAATAATGTTCCCGGACTTCCTGAGTTGTTTGTTTGAAGTCAGCCGGTATCGATCGAATCTGTGTGTACTCGGCCTGAGATGCTCTCAGAGACCTGCCCCTCTCCAGTGGGCCGGGGTCTCGGAAAACCCTGGGGTGGGAGGTGCAGGGTTGGGGGAGAAGGAAGCCAGGCTGGGCTCCCTTGGAAGATAAGCGGGTGATTTTAAGGCCCCGACACTGGCTTTTCCTCTTCTGGGCCGTGTGGGTTTGGGCAGCCGCAGCCGCCTTTCTGGGCTCTGTTCCTCTGAAGAGCGAGGAGAGGAACATTCTGGATGGCATAGGGCTGTTGGGAAGCCTCGGTTCCACTTGCTCATTCAACATCTACTGATTTATTTATTAAAGATATTTCTATTGATTTCAGAGAGGAAGGGAGAGGGTGAGAGAAGAGGGAACATCAATGATAAGAATCACTGATCGGCTGCCTCCTGCACGCCCCCTACGAGGGATCAAGCCTGCCACCTGGGCTTGTGCTCTGACTGGGAATGCCTGGTTCATAGGTTGACGCTCAACCACTGCGCCACACCAGTCGGGCTCGACATCTATTTATTGAGCACCTATTATGTGTCAGGCACTGTTCTAGTCTCGGGCAGTGTCAGGAGAATAAGGCAAAGTCCTCATCTTCAGGAGAGTGATAACCCGCTGATGGTTACCGACAACAACAGAAACTGCCCCCTCTGCCAGGTGATGAGAAGTATGAGAACACAGCGGGCAGGGGCTTGGCAGGACTGGGGCTCTGTGGTCAATAGGGTGGGCACAGAAGGAGAGGATGAGAAAGTGAGCCTGGATACAGGAGATCCAGGCAGAAGGAACCACTTGTGCAAAGGCCCTGGGGCAGGACCTGCCCGGATGCTGGAAGGAGAGCCAGGAAGCCGGAGAAGAGGCCTTGGAGGGATGGACGCCAAATTACACAGCACCTTGTCAACGGGGGCCGAGAGTGAGTGCCTGGCACCCCCGCGGGCCTGGCTGGACTAGGGACCCTGTGGCTGAAGGAGACCCCAGCTGCCCACCTCCGACCAGTGCCTCACTCACCACCTTCAGCTGGCCTGTACTTCTGGGATGCTCAGGAGGCAGATCCGGGCGAGGGGGCAGATCCAGGCGAGGGGGCAGATCCGGGCGAGGGGGCCGGTCCAGGTGAGGGGGCAGGTCCAGACGAGGGGGCAGTGGGGGCGCCGAGGGGACCACCTAGGGGAGACAGGGGGTTATGTCTTCCTGCCTGGCGTCCCAGCACCAGGCCTGTTCCAGACATTGCAGAATGGAGAATGAGGCAGAGTCCTAACCCTCAGGAGGGTTCCGACTGGAGGAGCCATGGTCCCAGGGGAACAGGCCCCTAGGACTCCAGAATCCTGTCCCCGGCCCCTCCTCCCTCAGACCCATGAGTCTGGCCGCCCAGCCCCCTTGTCCCCCGGGCCCCGGAATTTTAGTTCCGGCTCCCGCCTGGCCCTGCTCACCTGCCCCAGCTCGTCCTCGCTGTTTTCCTGGCCATCGCTGCTCCCTGAGTCCTCAGCAGTGGCCCTGGCTTCCGCTGGCCTCCCTTGGGATT
>NW_006287809.1:653804-654728 GCF_000327345.1 Myotis davidii
CGGGGGGGTCGGGGGGGGAGGAAGTCAGGGTCTCCGGGTTCTTCTCCAAGTCCTCTGGGACCACAAAGGCCGTCATCTCCAGCAGAGTGAGGTGGGGAGGACAGACAGAGGGAGGCCCATGGAGAGGAGGGAGGGGGGAGCCATGGAGAGGAGAGAGAGAGACAGAGAGAAATCTGGACCAGAGCCCGAGGCCAGGGGGGCGCACAAATGGGGAGCCCAGGGGAGGCAGGGTGTGGGCCCCAGCTATGGGCGCTGATGCTATGGGCGAGGAAGGCCTGAGACACTCGCCTAGGCCCCCGGAGACCCCCCCACCCCCCACCGGAGCCAGTGTTGTGGCTGGACCAGCCCTGGTGGTTCTTATTATGGCCGCAGGATGGACCTCAGCAAAGGCCATCAGGGAACTCGGGAGGCCGAGATTCATCACTCAGATCCTGGAGGGCGCGGCCTGCCCAAGGCCACACGAGGAGGTCGGGAGGGTGCATGGACCTGGGGCCTGCCTTTCTTAGGGGCCAAGTGGGGTGGTTAGGGTTTGGTGAGTTCACTTTTCTTTTGTTGTTGTTAATTCTCAGCAGAGGGTATTTTTTTCCATTGGGTTTTAGAGAGAGTGGAAGGGAGAGAGAGAGACAGAGAGAAATACTGATGTGAGAGAGACACATCGATTGGTTGCCCCCCACATGTGCAACCAATGTGTATGTGCCCTTGACCGGAATCCAACCACTGACTGACACCGGCTAGGGCAAGGTTTACTTAAACATTTTTTTTTTTAAATACACCTTATTGATTTTTTACAGAGAGGAAGGGAGAGTCAGAGAGTTAGAAACATCGATGAGAGAGAAACATCGATCAGCTGCCTCCCGCACATCTCCCACCGGGGATGTGCCCGCAACCCAGGCACATGCCCTTGACCGGAATCGAACCCGGGAC
>NW_006287809.1:654740-655600 GCF_000327345.1 Myotis davidii
GATGTGTATATTTTTATTGATTTCATAGAGGAAGGGAGAGGGAGAGGGATAGAAACATCAATGATGAGAAAGAATCATTGATCAGCTGCCTCCCACATGGCCCCTACTGGGGATGGAGCCCGCAATCCCGGCATGTGCCTTGGCCTGGAATCTAACTAAGCCCTCCTGGTTCAAAGGTCGACGCTCAATCACTGAGCCACACCAGTTGGGCAAGGGTTCACTTTTCATTGCTGAATTTCAAGCATGGGAGTGGCCCTGGGCGGTTGGCACAGCTGGCTGGAGCATCTTCCGGTACAACAAAAGGGTTGCAGGTCCCACCCGGTTAGGGTACATGCCTGGGTTGTGGGCTCGATCCCAGCTCCATCCCTCGGGGGCACAGAGTAGGCAACTCATCAATGTTTCTTTCTCAAATCAATTTTTTAAAAACCATATCCTCAAGTGAGGATTAAAAAGGAAAAAATCACAGGAGCAGGAATTAGGGTGTAGAAAGGAAAAAGCCTGGGTCACTTAGGTAGGTTACCCAGGGCCTTCTACAGGGGAACTTCAGCCCGCCCACCGTGGCTCAGTGGTTGAGCTTTGATCTATGAACCAGGAGGCCACGGTTCAATTCCTAGTCAGGGCACATGCCCGGGTTGCGGGCTCGATCCCCAGTGGAGGGCATGCAGGAGGCAGCTGATCCATGATTCTCTCTCATTGATGTTTCTATCTTGCTCTCCCTTTCCCTTCCTCTCTCTCTGAAATCCATAACAAATTCTATATAATAAAAGCCTAATATGCTAAGTGTCCGGTCCTCCGTTCAACCAATCCAAGCTTAATATGCTAAGACTGTTCAGCCACTCACTATGACGTGCACTGCCCAC
>NW_006287809.1:657053-660421 GCF_000327345.1 Myotis davidii
CATTAACCCCCAACCTCTCACCCGCCCCGCACTCATACTCTCATCCCCCTGTTGTCTGTGTCCATTGGTTTGGCTTAATTGCATGCATACAAGTCCTTTGATTGATCTCTTAACATTTTTTAAAAAATTGATTCCAGAGAGGAAGGGAGAGGGAGAGAGAAACATCAATGATGAGAGAGAATCATGGATTGGCTGCCTCCTGTGTACCCCCCACTGGGGATCAAGCCCTCCTGGTTCAAAGGTCGATGCTCAATCACTGAGCCACACCAGTTGGGCAAGGGTTCACTTTTCATTGCTGAATTTCAAGCATGGGAGTGGCCCTGGGCGGTTGGCACAGCTGGCTGGAGCATCTTCCGGTACAACAAAAGGGTTGCAGGTCCCACCCGGTTAGGGTACATGCCTGGGTTGTGGGCTCGATCCCAGCTCCATCCCTCGGGGGCACAGAGTAGGCAACTCATCAATGTTTCTTTCTCTAATCAATTTTTTAAATGTCCGGTCCTCCGTTCAACCAATCCAAGCTTAATATGCTAAGACTGTTCAGCCACTCACTATGACGTGCACTGACCACCAGGGGGCAGACAGTCAAAGGTTGACCAGTCGCTATATGTGCACTGCAGAGGGCAGATGCTCCAACAGATAGGTTAGCTTGCTGCTGGGGTCCGGCTGATTGGGACTGAGCAAGAGAAGCTGGACACGCCCTGGAGCCCTCCCAGGGCCCCTCAACACTGTTTGACCCCCATGCCGGGCCCGCCCCCAGCCGTGCACAAATTCCTGCACCGGGCCTCTAGTATTAAATAAATAAATAAAATAAAGGGGAACTTCATGGGTGGGGGCAGCCTGGTTCCTTATCTCTTAGTTTTGCTGTGTCATACATCCGGCAATTTGTTTATTGGAAATGGGTATCTTTGAAATGGATGACTCAGCTTAATGTCAGGCATTTACATTACAGTAAAAAGTAGGTGATGTCATGCACCGGCCTCAGCTCCGCTCCCCAAGGGGCCTTCGCTGTGGGCAGGGCTTGGACCCTCACTGTGGGCCCGGGAGGTGACCAGGGTCAGCTCCGTTCTCCAGAGACGAGGCAGAGGCTCAGAGGGGTGAAGCCACTGGCCCCAGGTTGCCCCGCGAGGGAAGGGAGGAGCTCTTTCCATGAATAATGTAGCTGGAGAAGGAGAGAGGTAACAGCCGCAGAGTGAGACAGGGACAGACACACAGACACAGGCATCCAGGCTCCAGGCCCTCGCTCCTGAGTGACCCTGAGCGAGTCCCCGCTTTCTTGGGCCTCAGTTTTCCCATCTGATCCCTGAGGCATAGGGGAGACCCACCTGCCAGGCGGCCAGACAGCGGCTACACAGCAGGTGCCCACAGGGCTCGATCCTCACGTCCTTGTTGGCCTCAGCACAGATCTTACAGAGCTCGAAGGTGGAGTTCATGGCCCAGTACAGCTGCAGCTGCTCCTGGCAGACGAGGAGATGGACGGTGGTGACATCAGCCAGGGGCACAGAGCCGGGCCCGAACCTCCGGGCCAGCCCCCAACCCTCCCCCAGGTTCCAGGGCGTATCTGCTGCCTCCGACATGCACCTGGTGCTGTGAGATGTGTTCCCTGGGGTAGCCAGCTCTCAGGGCTGCCAGATTTAGCCACTAAAATTACAGGATGCGCTTGGAATGCCGTCCCATGCACCAAAAGGTTGCAGGTTCGATGACTGGTCAGCACACATGCCCAGGTTGCGGGTTTGATACCTGGTTGGCGGGGGTGGGGTGGGGTGGGAGCCTATGGGAGGCAGCCGATGAATGTTTCTCTCTCTCTTCCTTTATCTCTAAAAAACCATCCCTTGGGTGAGAATGAAAAAATACAGGATGCCCTGTCACATTTGATTTTCAGAAGCACAAAGAATAAAGGAAAAAGTCTGGTATTTTAGGTAAAAGTATGTCCCAAACACTGTGTGGGATAGACTTACACTTAAAAAAATGTACTTGTTGTTTCTCTTCCACACACGGGGTGACTGCACAGACCAAGGGACAGGGGCTGCGCTGCTGACCTCAGAAGTACCGTTTCCTGGTCTAACCCCAGGAAAACCCCTGAGCAGGGGCAGGAGGAGCTGTATTTCCCAGAGAAGGCACAGAACCTCAGAGAGGCCAAGTGATTTATGTACCTCGGGCCCCATGGCCATAACACCAGCACGAAGCCCCAAGGCCTCTGGGATCCCAGGCCTGGCTCGGTGAGAGGGAATTCCTGAGCCAAGTGTGTGTGTGTGTGGGGGGTGCACAAATTAATAAGCATAACACAAATAAACCTATTCTTCTTGTTTTCCAAAAGCAAAATACTTCCTGTTGCGCACACCAAACAAGTCAGTTGAAGACTAATGATGTGGCAATTGGCTGCTAAAATATTCACTGCTAGTGATTAGTGGAGAGAAATGGTGCACCTGTGCTCAAACTGACACTCTCTAGGACTAGCTATGTCCCCGCAGGCCTCTGGGGCAGGGCCACAGGCCCTCAGACCCCCCAGACTGAGCGCTCATCACCTAAGTGACTCGAGCCCTGGGAACGTGGATCAGATGACCGAGAACCAGGAAACGGATCAAAGTCCAGGCCTCCTTCTCCCAGAACGTCACCGTCCTAGTCTTCAGGCTTGAGCATACCAGCATCTGAGTCACAGATTCCTGGGGGGACCAGATCCTAGAGTCTTGGACCATCAGTGCTACCAGGCCCCTCCTGGTCACTCACGCTGCTTCCTCTTGCTTCATAGCTGGAGACTGAGGCCCAGTGTGGGAGAGGCGACTACCCAAGGTCACCAGTGAGGTCCGGAGGAACACAGGCCAGGGCTGTGGGCAGGTTCAAGCTCCAGGACCCAGGGCAGCCGAGAAGGCTCAGCACCCTTTGGGTCTCCCATTGAGGTCAGAACTGCACCTTCAGACCAACAGCGGGGTCACACGTCTCCTAAAGCTGCTGGCTCTGCCTGACCTGGGCCCACAAACAGGGGCAGCTCTCCCACAAACACACCGTGTGACCTGGGCGGGGCAACTCTCCATCTGGCCTCAGTTTTCCCTTCTGTAAAATGGACATACTCATGTTTAGGACAAAGATGGGCGGCACGGATGAAATAAGACAGCGCAGCGCGCCTTCTCCACATGTAAACGATCAATAAGAGGGAACTGCTATGACCCACGTCAGACCCAGAAAGCCGACTGGCCGTGGGGTGGAAAGAGCTGGTGTCCCTTCCCCTCTCTCAGGGCTTCGATTTTCCCATCTGTGAAACGGTGGTGGTGGCGGTGGTGATGGTGTGTGTGTGTGTGTGTGTGTGTGTGTGTGTGTGTGTGTGTGTAGCAGGGAGGTTAATGACATCGACAGTGCTCACTCTTATTTTAACT
>NW_006287809.1:673925-674586 GCF_000327345.1 Myotis davidii
TGACACGTAGGCTGATGGGGTTCCATGTGGCAGAGCTCAGTCAGGTCTGGGTTGTGGTTCTTCCCATCTGGGTAGAGGTAGCTGGGGAGGGAACAGAGGGCTCCAGAGGGGGCCCAGCCCGCCCCCCAGACTAACAAGGACTCCCCCAGCCCCACCCCGGGGCCCAGAGCTCCTGAATGAGCAGTTGCCCCACATCTCTTGCTGGCCTGGGGAAATTTTTCTCCCTCTCTCTCGGGTTCCATGTGGCAGAGCTCAGTCAGGTCTGGGTTGTGGTTCTTCCCATCTGGGTAGAGGTAGCTGGGGAGGGAACAGAGGGCTCCAGAGGGGGCCCAGCCCGCCCCCCAGACTAACAAGGACTCCCCCAGCCCCACCCCGGGGCCCAGAGCTCCTGAATGAGCAGTTGCCCCACATCTCTTGCTGGCCTGGGGAAATTTTTCTCCCTCTCTCCTCAAACTGACACTCTCTAGGACTAGCTATGTCCCCGCAGGCCTCTGGGGCAGGGCCACAGGCCCTCAGACGCCCCCCTCATCACCTAAGTGACCCGAGCCCTGGGAACGTGGATCAGATGACCGAGAACCAGGAAACGGATCAAAGTCCAGGCCTCCTTCTCCCAGAACGTCACCGTCCTAGTCTTCAGGCTTGAGCATACCAGCATCTGAGT
>NW_006287809.1:674687-677608 GCF_000327345.1 Myotis davidii
GGTGTGGGGGGCGGGGGTGTTGGTGTGTGTGTGTGTGTGTGTGTGTGTGTGTGTGTGTGTGTGTGTAGCAGGGAGGTTAATGACATCGACAGTGCTCACTCTTATTTTAACTGTGGAACGCTCTTTTCCAGGAGGTGCTACCTGGAACCGAGGACATGGGAGTGGGAAGGGGCCAGTACTTTGAGCCTGGCTTTCTGGCTTCAACTCCCAGCCGATAAGTTCAGTCACTGTGTGTCCTGGGCAAGTGGGTCTGTCTTTTTGCGCCCCGGTTGTCAAATACAATAATATGTGTGTGTCTGTGCATGTATGTATACGGACACACAACCGATGTTTATGACTCATGGGTTCTGTATTTGGAAATTTGCCTACGCACTAAGATTTATTTGTGACCCTCAGATCACAAATACCTGTGGTGCTTGTGTGGCCGTTCGTGGACGCGCGCACAGTGGCAGAAAACTCCAGGCACCCAACAGGCAGGGTCCCAGTGAGGCTGAACGCGGCAACACTTGCCCACGTTGTTCGACTCCCATCCTGTAAACCAGTGTGCTTTTCACTGTCCATTCAGTGTCACTCGCATTTTTGTGCTTTTTTTGTGTGTGATCTCGAGTTTAAAATGCCCCCAAGGCATAGTTGCGCTGTGTGTTCATTGTTAATGAATCAACAATATACAGTATATTACAGCGTGGCTCAGTGGTTGAGCATCAACCTATGAACCAGGAGGTCACGGTTCGATTCCCAGTCAGGGCATATGCCGGGGTGGCGGGCTCCATCCTCAGTGTGGAGCGCACAGGAGGCAGCTGATCAATGACTCTCTCTCAATTGATGTTTCTATCTCTCTCTCCCTCTCCCTTCCTCTCTGAAATCAATAAAAATATTTTTTAAATGTTTTAAAAGAATAGTTTATTGAATTTTAGAGGGGGGGGGAGGGAAAACCATTGATTGGAGAGTGCAGCATCAAGCGGCTGCCTGCTGCACGCCCACCACCCTCTGACCCCCAAATGCCTTTCAAAATTATGCTTCGTCTCTGGACTCCTATTTAATCTACGCACAACCTTCTCCAGACTGCCGAACCCTTCTGAATGCTGGAACAAGAACCCCGGAACTATATTACATAAGGTGTGTTTCTTTAAACAGAAACACACATAAAGGTTTTTATGTAGTGACTGGTCGACAAAAATGTGAGCAGTCTGGCAGGAATCTAACTAACCCTGTATTCCCCTAGGAGCGCGGGCTCAGTATTGGATAACTCAGTGTCTGCTGAAACTTTGCAGAACAGGAGCGGAGAACCGGCTGCATATCTCTCTATGCATCTCAGATTGTAGTGCATTGAGATGACTGCTAGGAAGGCTCAGGGGAAAGGTCCAGGGTGGGACCTCACCTGCCTTCCCCTCGCCCCCAAGGCAGCTCCTGAGAGAGGCCCTGGGGCAGCCAAGGTTACGGGAGGAAAACCACCAGCCCAGCTGTTCGCCCGGTTCTCTTTCTGCTCTAACAGTCTGGCTTCTGTAACACGATCTGGAGGTCTAGCAGCAAAAGCTCTGAGCGAGATAAGGAATGGTTGTGCTCAACCCCCCACGCCGCTCTCGGAACTGCTGCTGGCCCATATGGCAACGTTGTGGGAACTAGAAAAGGCGCCCCTTCCCCAAGGCCTCGCCTGCCACCTGCTGGAACACTGCAGTATTGCAAGTTTATGATGTCCGGGGGGCGAAGTGCAGCGAGCCGACACCCTCCCCCTGCCAGGACCGGGACTCACAAGCCTTCCTTCTGTCCTTCCAGGAGCGCCTTGAACAGGGGTTTGTTGGGAGTGATGGTCTGCAGGATGCTGCCGTCTGAGCTCACGTGGCCGATGGCCCACTGCCCCAGGCGAGTGCAGCTGGGTCGGAAGATGTAGCTGCAGGAAGGGGCAGGTAGCATGGGGGGTGGGGAGGGGTGGGGGAGAGGAATGGTCAGCACTGTCTCTTCTGGGACTTCGCAGCCCCTCACACTGTTGGGAATCAAGGTGTCTAAGTTCTCATCCCCGTATAACCCGGCTTCCTGCTTTTTAGGCAACGAGGCCTTATGTTACTGTCTGCCCCCCTTCCTCGCTCACCAGGGTTTAGACAAGGTTGATTCTGGCTTGGCCAATCGGTGCACTTCAGGACCCCTGACCACAGTGATGGGAGTCAGCCCTGGGACTTCCGCTGGGAGTTCTAGTGAGGTACCCCATGCTGCAGGGGTAGCTAAGCTGGTAGGGTATACAGCTGGGAATTCTAGACTCCGTGGGGAGGCCATGTCTGTGAACCAAGCTAACACAGACGAAGGCCGGGACTGGGGATAGATCAACAGGATCCGATTCTTGACAATGGCACCTGGACCCAGCGCTGCCTGAAGCCTGGAGAGACACGTGGTCTTTTCAATTATGTGAATGAATTCATCCCTTTTTCTTTCCCTTTAAACCAGTTTGCAGTGCAACTGGGAAAGTGCTAATACACGTGCTGTCCTGGGGGCCCCTGCACCTCAGCCCTGCAAATACTCACAATCTGACCTCCTGTTCCCTTGACCTCTTGGTATTCTAGGGAGCTCAGCCCCTCAATTCTTAACCCTCTGGGGAGACCCAACAGCGCAAAGCTCCTGGCTTGAAATAATTTCAGGACTCAGGTGTCTGGCTCACAGTCTCCTACCCCAGATATGGGAATTCCTATTAAAAATATTTACTAGCCCTGGCCAGCGTGGCTCAGTGGTTGAAGCATCATCCTTTGCACAGAAGGGTCAAAGGTTTGATTCCCAGTCCAGGGGTGCATGCTGGAGACAACCAATCAATGTTTTTCTCTCACATCAATGTTTCTCTCTCTCTCTCTCTTCCTCTCTCTCTCTAAGATCAATGAACATGTCCACAGATGAGTATTGAAGAAGAAAAGAAAAAGAAAAAATGTATGTGTATATCC
>NW_006287809.1:677714-681067 GCF_000327345.1 Myotis davidii
AGAAACACCGATGATCGAGAAACATTGATCAGCTGCCTCCTGCACACCCCCCACTGGGGATGTGCCCGCAACCAAGGTACATGCCCTTGACCGGAATCGAACCCGGGACCCTTCAGTCCACAGGCTGACGCTCTATCCACGGAGCCAATCCGGCCAGGGCTAAAAATATTTTTTAAAAAAATCAATGGAAAAATATCCTTGGGTGAGGATTACCAACAAAAAGTTTTAGTAAATGGCACAGTGTGGGTTCTGACCTCTCAGAAACAGAACTTAACCTGGGGCAGGGTCTTCAGGGTCCAGGCAGGTATTGTGCCTTTAGATCCTGGATTGTGGGACGGTCCAGGAGGCCTCAGGAGAAGAGGTGGGGTGGGAGGGGACACTCAGTATCCTACCTCAGAGCTCTCCACTCTCTAGGATCCCAGGAGCCTCAGTTCTTCCTTTTTTGTTTTCTCTAAAGGATGTCTGGGTTTCTACCACCTCCCAGCCAGAACCAAGAGCCTGGACGCTCCCCCCCGCCCCCACTCATGTGACCTTGGCCTTTCGCTGCCCACAGTCCCGTCCCAGCGAATGTGTCGGCTGTCAAAATGCCCATGGAGTCCCTGCAGTCACTTCTCAGCACCCCAGCTGCCACCACCCGGCCGGAGGCTGCCCTTTACCTGCCTGGCTTGTCCCTGCAGGCCTGCAGGCGAGCGCGGACCTCATCGTACGTGAGGAAAGCCATGTAGCCTGGGTGGTCGACCACCAGAAGCTGCCAGTTCTTGAGGAGTGTTGGCCATGGCTGGAGAGGGTGGCGCTGGGTCAGGGAGGGGCTGAGGGAGCAGCCCCTCTCCTGGTGCTTCCTAGGGTCCAAGCACCCAGCCACCTTGCTCACACCACAGTGGGCCTCAGGAATCTGTCTTTTCCACAAATGACTCTAGCCCCTTCTTTCCCGTGACCCAGGAGTCAAGGCCCCCGCCCCCTCCTCCCATAGGACCGGAGTCTGGGCCCCCAGGCTTGGCCTTCCCCCACCTGGAAGAGCCTGGTGAAGATGTCAAATTCGAAGACGGACACGTGGCCACTGCAGGTGAGGTCGATGGTGGAGCGCAAGGCGAGGGCTGTGCAGCCTGACTCCACGGGGTGGCAGGTGCACAGGAGAGACTCAAACTCAGCCCAGGGCAGCACACACCTGCGCAGAGGGGCACCGGGGGTGCAAGTGAGGCCCCTGGGAGCCTAGGATAGACATCTAGGAAAGAGGCAGCTGGGGCTGGGCCCCTGGGTCTGAGGGAGGAGGGGCCGGGGGCCTAGACCCCTGGGTCTGTGGGAGGAGGGGCTGGGGGCCTGGGGGCCTGGGTCTGAGGGAGGAGGCGCTGACCATGTGCTCAATTGGCAACACCCATCTCTTAGCGGCCAAAACGGCCCCGAAAGGCAAAGATGACTGGACTCCTGGGTCTGAGGGAGGAGGGGCTGGGGGCCTGGACCCCTGGGTCTGAGGGAGGAGGGGCTGGGGGCCTGGACCCCTGGGTCCCTGGACAGGGTCAGGATGGAGCTCCAGGGGCCCCTGAGACCGTGCTCACTCACCGGGCTCCGCAATGCTCTCTCCAGAAGGCGTGGGCTTCGGTCTGGGTGAGCTGGTATGTGTGTCCACAGTACTTCCCCCGGGGGAAGAGTGCGCTCAGCTCTGAGTACATGTGGCTGAAGATAAGGGCCAGCTTGGCCAGCTGTCGCCTGTGGGGATGGGCTCTGAGCACCGGCTGAACCCTGGGGCTCCCAAGGACACCTCCACCCTCTGCAGAGAACACCCCCAGGCCCCAGCCTCGGAGGCAGCGGGGGGCGGGGGGAGAGGGGGGTGAAGTCGGTTCCAGCACTGTCCGCTGCGGCCCTGACGCTCCCTCCCAGAGCCTCAGCTTCCCCTCCGGAAGGAAAGGCATGCGGGCCCGTGTCCTCAGCCTCCACGCAGAGCCGGGCCAGGGGAGGAGCCTCCCTCGTTGCTCCCGGGGACACTGGGGCTGAGGGCATCGTGGGGTCTGCCAGCAGGTCTTGCTCGGGGCCTTCCTCCAGGTTTGAGCAGCACTGGGGGCGGCCCCGCTTCCTCCTGCGGCCGCTTCCCCGAGGGAGGAACGGATCAGCATGTGGGCAGCAGCAGAGGGAGTCTGACACCTAGCTCCGTGACGTTTGACAAATTCCTTTTTAAAACATATACCGGTATATATACATCACCGATGGCCCTCGCTGGTTTGGCTCAGCGGATAGAGTGTGGGCCTGCGGACTGAAGGGACCCGGGTTCGATTCTGGTCAAAGGCATATGCCCGGGTTGTGGGCTCCATCCCCAATAGGGGGCGTGCAGGAGGCAGCTGATCAATGGTTCTTTCTCATCAATGATGTTTCTATCTCTCTCCCTCTCCCTTCCTCTCTGAAATCAATAAAGATAAAAATAAAAACTATAAAGAAAAAACTATAAAGAAACATCAATGATGAGAGAGACTCATTGATGAGCCACCTCCTGCACACCCCACACTGGGGATTGAACCCACAACCCGGGCATGTGCCCTGACCAGGAATCAAACCATGACCTCCTGGTTCATAGACCTCCTGGTTCATAGATTAATGCTCAACCACTGAGCCACACGGGCTGGGCTTGCAAGTTCCTTTATTTCCCCCCTAAGCCTCAGTTTCCCCAACTTTGAAATGGGCATAAGTACAGCCCCTCCCTCACAGGGGGAGTGATGAGGATTCTTACAAGCACATAAAGTGCCTAGCACACCCAGCACACGTTTGGCAGTCAGAGCACATTAATTTTTTGTTAATTCTCACCTGAAGATATTTTTTTTACATTGAATTTTAGAGAGCTTGGAAGGGGAGGAGGGAGGAGAGAGAAACATTGGTGTGCAAAAGACACATTGGTGGGTTGCCTTCCACCATCACCCTGACTGACTGGGGCCTGGGTATTGGACCTGCAACCCTGGACTGGGAATCGAACTCGTGACCCTTCAGTGCTCAGACCAAAGCTCTAACTATTGAGCAACACCAGGGCTTTATACTGAAGTTTACAGAAATTCAACTCTCCCATATATCAAGGGAAGACTGACCCAGCAACAGTGATTCTCCTCGCGTGCAAGTGTCTGGCTCATCAATCCTGCCTTGCAGAATAATTGTGATTGTGCCTTGGCATTTCCATTAGAAATGTCGGTAATTTTATTATAAAGAACATTCTTTTTATCACTTCCTTATAATACAATTTGGGGGCCTAGACTCCTGGTTTGAAGGAGGAAGTGCTGGGGGCCTGGACTCCCGGGTCTGAGGGAGGAGGGGCTGGGGCCTGGACTCCTGGGTCTGAGGGAGGAGGTGCTGGAGGCTGGACCCCTGGGTCTGAGGGA
>NW_006287809.1:681600-682606 GCF_000327345.1 Myotis davidii
GACAACCTGGGCGGGGCCAGCAGGTACCTTGTCCCCAAAGAGGCGGGGTCTGGGGCGCTGGCACCCGGGTTCCCTAGAGAGAGGGTTCGAAAGTCTGACCCCATTCCTTGACTGGTGTGGCTCAGTGGATAGAGCGTCGGCCTGCGCACTGAATGGTCCCGGGTTCGATTCCGGCCAAGGGCATGTACTGGTTGCAGGCACATCCCCAGTTGGGGGTGTGCAAGAGGTAGCTGACCGATGTTGCTAACTCTCTATCCCTCTCCCCTCCTCTCTGTAAAAAATCAATAAAATATATTTAAAAAGAAAGAAGTCTGATCCCAAAGGACTACCAGGTGGGGTGCTCCGGTGGCTGGCGATGGGCGGTGGTTCCCGGGTGGGAGGGAGTCGCAGGTAGGAAGGATTCCTGGGCCCCGTTAGGGAGGGGCTGCGGCCTCGGGGGAGAGACCTGGACTTTTGCTGGAGGCGGGTGCGGGGCTGGGTCCGGTCGGCACCACGTGGAGGTGGGGCTGGGACGTGGCACTCCCGGGTGGACGGGTGACGTTGAAGATTTGGATCTCTGGCCCTGACACGGAGTAAAGGTCAGAGCTGAGCTTTCTAGGAGGAAAGGTCAGGGAGATAGTGCGATCCCTTTGTCTCTGAGCAGGAAACACGGCGTGACCAGACCCCCCCGAGTCCCTTAGGAGCAGGGCTTGGGGGGAGGGTGTCTGGGGGAGCAAGAATTTGGTGACAGCCCGGCCGTGCGGCTCAGTGGATAGAGCGTCAGGCTAAGGACCGAAGGGTCCCTGGTTCGATTCCGGTCAAGGGCACATGCCTGGGTTGCAGGCTCCATCCCCAGTGTGAGGCCTGCAGGAGGCAGCCAATCGATTCTCATCATTGATATTTCTATCTCTCTCTTCCTCTCTGAAATCAATAAAAATATGTTTTAAAACAGATGCCCTAACCGGTTTGGCTCAGTGGATAGAGTGCCGGCCTGCGGACTGAAGGGTCCCAGGTTCGATTCCTGTCA
>NW_006287809.1:682734-683875 GCF_000327345.1 Myotis davidii
GGTGTACACCTATTTAGAGAATTTTGAGTCAGAGGGTAATATTAATGCCTAACTGTTATAGAACACTCTGTCGGGACCTGTGTGTCAAACTACATCTTTCTCACTGGATTTTCAAAAACCCTTAGAAGGGGACGGAGGGGGAGCGAGTTTAGGATGAGAGCTCAGCCCTCCTCCCCCATCTCTTAGAAACGGAGAATCATTAACTTGGGGAGTCTTCGACGTTGCACCTCAGACTAAGCGGACACTGGGTGTTTGCTCTCAGGGTGGCCAGGTGGGCCGCCCAGCTTCTTGCGTTGCTGACCTTAGAGTCAGCCTCAGTTTCCTCCTCCCCCCAAATAGGGTGAAACCCCAGTGGCCGGGCAAAAATTCAAATTTTCGGCTATGCCAAGTGTTGACAAGGAGCTGATGGAAGTGTCAATGGACAAGTGAGATTGGAGAAGCCCCTCAGACCTTTGACAGGGCAAGTTCATGGCCTCGCACATCCCTCAGAGACGTGGCTTGCAAACGCTTTTGCTCACCTCAGGACATTGTGCACCTGAAAGAGTTACCCAGGGTAAGCGAGCCTTCCCCCGACTGTGCGCATGCGTTCTAATATCTCTCATTCTATTTAATTCCATTTCATTAAAGGGAAAATTGTTTGCAGCCCACTAAATTGATTTCACAAGCCGCTAATGGATCTTGTAGGGCAGGTTGAAAAATATTGAACTAAGAAACTCGAAGAGACATGTTCCAGGACGCTAACGGCAGCCTTCTGGGAAAGGGAGAAAACTGGAAACAGGGCAGGTGCCCTCGCCAGGAGAAAGGATGAATATGCTCTCACAAAGGACTCCCACACAGCCTTTCAGATGAATGAATGGACACACATATCAATACCATGAGTTGTGACAACATCATGATGAGTGAGTGTGCTGGGTTGAATAGCGCCCCACCCCCACCCATTCATGTCCTCTGGAGCCTGTGAATGTGACCTTATTTCAAAATAGAGTTTTTGCAGGTGTCACCAAGTTTGGATGAGGTCATATTGAATTAGGGTGGACCCCAAACCCAGTAGGACTGGACATTTGGGCACAGGCCCAGGTACGCTCACAAGGGGAAGCCACGTGATGACGAAGGCAGAGACCGGAGCGATGCGTGTATATAA
>NW_006287809.1:683895-693271 GCF_000327345.1 Myotis davidii
ATGCTGATAACACCAGGAACCAGGAAGAGGCCAGGAAGGATCCTCCCCCGGAGCCGTCAGAGGGAGCAAGGCCCTGCCCACACCTTGATTTTTGGATTCCGAGTCTCCAGAATTGTGAGAGTACAAATTCCTGTTGTTTAACTCACTCAGTTTGTGGTCCTTTGTTACAGCAGACCTAGGGAACTAATACAAAACAAAAAAAGCACAGAAGAATTAACACAGTACAATATCCTATATAATAAAAGCATAGTATGCAAATTGTCCCCTCGACAAGGAGTTCATACAGGTATTTGACCAGGGGGTGGGGCCGGCTGGGGGAAGGGAGGGAGGCCTCCGCCGGCAGCCGGCAGCCACTGGTAGGAACTCTACCAGTGCACGCATTTCATGCACCAGGCCTCTAGTCATTTATACCAAGCTTGAAAACCTGCAAAACCAGTGTTATAAATTATTGGGGATACATTTGTATATGATAATAGTATGAAAATGTGTGGTGATGCTGAGCAATAAATGCAGGATATGGAGCAGGAAAAGGATGGACTCCGAGAAGGACACCCTGGGACTTCAACATCATTAATGTTTTCATTTTAAAAAGCTGGCTCAGATACGGCAACATGGTTAAAAGTTCATGGGGTTGCAGAGTGGATACAAAAGAAGTGGATGACAGGAAAAGATATCAGCATCATTACCCATTAGGGAAAGGCAAATGCAAGCCACAACGAGACTCCACCTCACCCCCACCAGGATGCTATGGTAGTAAGTCGTGGAGGGGCTGTGGGCAGTACCCTGCTGGTGGGACTGTAAAATGGTGCTGCTGCTTCGGAGAACAGTCTGGCAGCTCCTCAGAAGGTTAAACATGGAATTTTCATATGACCCAGCCTCCTCTGTATAGATATCCTAGAGAATAGAAAGCATATACCCATGCAAAGATTTGTGAAAACACCTAAATGTTCAACTGATAAAGGGATAAAGTAAATGCAGTGTACCCATACAATGGACTATTATTTGGCCATTGAAAGCAATGAATTATTGATAACATGCTAAAATTCGAATGAGCCTGAAAAACATGGTGCTAAGTGAAAGGAGCCAGTCACATGTCGTATGATTTGATTATGTAAAATGTTCAGCATAGGCAAATCTATAGAGACGAAAGTATATTCGGGGTTGCCTAAGGCTGAAGGGGGCTGGGTGAAGAAATATTTTCAAATTGATTGTGGTGATATCGCACAATTCCTGATCTTACTAAAACCATGGAATTGTACACTTTATTTTTATTTATATGTTTTTTAAAATCACTCTTCTTTTTAAAAAAATATATTTTATTGATTTTTTACAGAGAGGAAGGGAGAAGGATAGAGAGTCAGAAACATCAATGAGAGAGAAACATCAATTAGCCGCCTCCTGCACACCCCCCACTAGGGACTGGGAATGTGCCCGCAACCAAGGCCCTTGACCGGAATTGAACCTGGGACCTTTCAGTCCGCAGGCCGACACTCTATCCACTGAGCCAAACTGGTTAGGGCAAATTGTACACTTTAAATAGTTAAACTGCTGGGTATATGCATTCTCTCTATAAAATTGTTTTTTAAAAGGGCAGGGCTCTTTCTGGCTGGTGTGGCTCAGTGGTTGAGCATCGGCCTATGAACTAGGAGGTCATGGTTGGATTCTCTCTCATCATTGATGTTTCTAGCTCTCTCTCCCTTCCTCTCTGATACCAATAAAAATATATATATATATAAAAAGTCAGGTCAGATCTCAGGGTAGCCGCCAGGGGGCGCTCTAAGTACAGACAACTCCTCCCTTGGGAACAGAATTTCTCAGGCTTTGCCCCAGACTCTGGCCACACCTCCGAGAATTTGGCCACGCCCCGAGGTCTGAAGCTTGGATACGGCCTGCCTCTCATCCCAACCACGCCTCTGAGACTCTGGCCACACCCCCCAAATCTAACCACCCCCTAAGGTCCTAGTCAGACCTCAAGGCAGTGTCTGATGCAGCAAATTCACCCTCCCAGCTCCCCAAACTGACCACAGGTGCAAGCACAGACTAGATACTCACAGAAACACAGCCTTACAACCATGACTTTTAATTTGCAATCATTTTTTTTTCCTTTTTGGAATCATTTGAAGCTTACAGAAAAGTTGCAAGAATAAGACCAAGCTTTCTGTGTAACTTCATCCAGGTTCACCAATTGTTAACACCTCACCAGTTTGCTTTATCGCTGGCTCTTTCTCGCTCCCCCACCTCCCCAACCATCCGAGAGTAAGTTTCAGACATTTTGCCCCTTAGTGTATTTCCACGTTTATGGGCATTCTCTCACACAGCACAGTTATCAAAAGCAGGGCGTTTAACAGCGATACAACACTAGTACTAGCATCTAACTCAGTCTATAGTCAAATCACCAGTTGTCCCCAAACTGGTCCCCAAAATATATGTTTATTGATTTCAGAGAGGAAGGGAGAGGGAGAGAGTGATTGAAACATCAATGATGAGAGAGAATCACCGATTGGCTCCCTTCTGCTGTCCCCCTACTGGGGATGGGGCCTGGAACCCGGGCATGTGTCGTGACCGGAATTGAACCCAGCGGCATCCTTCAGTCCACGGGCTGACGCTCTACCCACTGAGCCAAACCAGCTAGGGCCCCAAACTGTCCTTTTTTTTTTTCCTTAAAATATGAAACGCTTCCCGAATTGGTGTGTCATCCTTGCACAGGGGCCATGCTAATCTTCTCTATATCGTTCCAGAGAGAGAGAATCATCGATGTGAGAGAGACACAGATATTAGTGACCTCCCACACACGCTCTGATCCTGCAACCAAGGTACATGCCCTTGAGTGGAATCGAACCCAGGACCGTTCACTGGATAGGGCTGATGCTCTATCCACTGAGCAAACCAGCTACACTAGGGTAATAAAAACACATTTTAAAAAAATAAAATAGGCCCAGCTGGGTGTGGCTCAGAGGAACCGAGAGGTCATGGGTTCAATGTCCAGTCAGGGCACATGCCCGGGTTGTGGGCTCGATCCCCAGTAGGGAGCGTTCAGGGGGCAGCCAATCAATAATTCTCTCTCATCATTGATGTTTCTATCTATCTCTCTCCCTCTCCTTTCCTCTCTGAAATCAAGAAAAATACATTAAAAATAAAATGGAAGCTTACAGGGGGGTCTGCAAAGATATCTAACCAGCAGATGTGCTGTGTGCGGCTCTCATGCTCTTGAAATTTATTTATGTACTTTTATGTTTTTAGTTGAGCATGCCCACACTCACATTTGGTAGCTTTCACGCATGCACCTGGGAGAGACAGTCTCTGAATGTCTGGGTTTACTCAGGGCGCTGATAACAAGTGAAACTTTGCAGCAAGGGTTGGGGCCTCCCGATTGAAAGTATGACTTCTGCCTCTAGAGAGCGAGGAGCATCTCTGGTGAGACCTGCCTTGGTGGCCTTGGTTCAGGGATGGGTGCTGGACTGTGCTAGGGCTGGGGGGCTGGAGCCCCTGTATATGAACCCCCTCCGTGGAGTCCGTCTCTCTCCGGGGGAAGGGAAGGGAGATGGGTGTGGAGGGACACAGCCCCAGTCCCGAGGTCAGGAGGCTGAGGGGATTTCCATGTGTGGAGAAGCCAGAGTCTTTGTTTTAGAGAAGTAACTTCACCAAGGGCAGTGCTGGGTTCGGCTCTTGAACCCAGGGTTAGTTCCTCACAAGGATGCACATCGCCCGCAGCCTGGACCCACCGGTACAAGGAGCCTCCTGACACACATTCCAGGCCGATGACGGCCAGGTCCTGTGCTACACACTTGGCACCTGCAGTCTCATTGGGTTCTCACCCTCCCACCACACAGAGTGGAATATTATTTCCGTTTTACAGAAGAGGAAGCTCAGGCTCCGGGCAGTAAAGTCTTGTTGCCTAAGGGTCACCTAGCCCTTCGGTAGCAGAGCCCTGGTGGGACTGATACCCCATGGTCCCTCTGTAACTATCTCTCCTCTTCCTTTTGTAACAGAACTTCAGGATTTTAGCTGGGTGCATGTGACCCAGATAAAACTACATTTCCCAGCCTCCCTCACGATACTCATCACCACGTGACTATATTCTAGTTACTAGAATGTGATGTGTGTGACTTCTGGGTTATGACCTCAAAGCGGCGGTTGTCAACCTGTGGGTCGTGACCCCTTTGGGGGTCGACCGACTCTTTCACAGGGGTCGCCTAAGACCATTGGAAAACATATAATTACATATTGTTTTTGTGATTAATCACTATGCTTTCATTATGTTCAGTTTGTAACAATGAAATTGGGGGTCACCACAATAAGAGGAACTGTATTGAAGGGTCGCGGCCTTAGGGAAGTTGAGAACCACTGGCTTAAAGGAACATAGAATTGACTTTCTTTTTTCCTTCTTCCCAGCGGGTGGAATGTGGATGTGATGGCGGGAGCTGGAGCAGCCATGTTGGGCCACCTGGTGGAAGTATGCGGTGAAGGCAGAAGCGTGGAAGAAGCGTGGGTATTTGACATTCTCAAGCTACTATTTTAGGCCTGGCTGTGAACGAAGCCTTTACATGAGAGAAAAATAAACTTTCATCTCATTCAAGATGCAACATATTTTAAATATATATTTTATTGATTTTTTACAGAGAGGAAGGGAGAGGGATAGAGAGTTAGAAACATCAATGAGAGAGAAACATCGATCAGCTGCCTCCTGCACACCCCCTAACTGGGGATGTACCCGCAACGAAGGCACATGCCCTTGACCGGAATCGAACCTGGGACCCTTCAGTCCGCAGGCCGATGCTCTATCCACTGAGCCAAACCGGTTAGGGCAAGATGCAACATATTTTAGTTTTTGTTGTTGTTACAGCAGGATAAAAAGTCTAGCTAACACACGTCGGCCTAGGCCTTCTTTATCCACATTTCCAATCAGAGCAAAGACTAGGTCCCATCATCCCTACTGCTTTTCCTCTATGTCCTCCAGAAACAAGTCCAAGATGATAAAAACAGCCATTCCTATGTGTTAAGTTCTTTTTCAGAGCCAGGCCCTGTTGTAAGCACAGTACACAATTCCTTGGAGTTTCATCCTCACAACAACACCACAAGGTAAAGGCTATTATTACTTTTTAAAATATATTTTTATTGATTTCAGAGAGGAAGGAAGAGGGAGAGAGAGATAGAAACATGCATGATGGGAATCATAGGTCAGCTGCCTCCTGCACATTCCCCCACTGGGGACCGAGCCCACAACCTGGGCATGTGCCCTTGACTGGAATCGAACCTGGGCCTTTCAGTTCACAGGCTGACGCTCTATCCACTGAGCCAAACCAGTTAGGGTTAAAGGCTATTATTGTGCCCTTATTTTTATAGATGAGGAAACTGAGGATCAGGGCTGGGGAGTCACCTGATCAAGACCACACAGCGAGGAACCGGAAGGGCAGAACTCGAACACAGCTCTGACCCCAGGGCCTGTGCTCTCAATGATGCACCTGGGTGTCAGTTCTGTCACTGACACCCATTTCCAGCAGCACCCGCATGCGCGTGCTTGCACTCTCACATGCACTCACTGCAAAGAATAGATACAGCCACACACAACCTTCCTGAGAGGCAAGAGGGCCCATGAGTATGAACATGGGAGTTGAAGGCAGCAGACTTGCTCTCTCTGAGCCTCCGTTTTCTCCTCTGGAATACGGACGGAATCATGGTCATTTCTGTTCACAGCCTCAAACTGGTCACACAGTGTGACAGGGCACCGGACACGCCACAAAGAATCGCAGACCCCATTGCGCAGTGGGGAGTGGGTCGGCTCCGTGCCAGGCAGTGTGCTAGCTGTGGTGGGAAGGGCAGCAGCGTCGAAGGAGGCCCTGCCCTGGCCTCCTGGAGCTCAGGGTCCTCTGGAGAGACAGTCAGTGCGCATGGCCGTACCCATGTGCTGGGACTACAGCGTGGGGCGTTCTCACACGGCCGCTTCCAGGGCCCAACACTCACCGTCGGCAGTGTGCGGAATGGTGGCCCACCGAATGGTGGCCCCCCACAAAGATATGTCCCTGGAACCTGTGAACATAACCTCATTTGGAAAAGGGTCTTTGCAGATGTAATTAAGAGAAGGATCTTGCCCGGCCGGTGTGGCTCAGTGGTTGAGTGTCGACCTATGAACCAGTAGGTCACGGCTCGATTCCAGATCAGGGCACATGCCCGAGTTGTGGGCTTGGTCCAGTGTGGGGCGTGCAGGAGGCAGCCGATCAATGATTCTCTCTCATCATTGATGTTTCTATCTCTCAGCTTGGAGAGATGCAGCCACAGGCTGAGAAGTGGCTGGAGCCACCAGAAGCGGGAAGAGGCGAGGGAGAATTCTTCCTGGTCTTGGCTGGGTGGCTCTGTTGGGTGGAGTACACCAAAGAGTTTTGGGTTCAATTCCTGGGCAAGGCACAAACCTAGGTTGCAAGTTCGATCCCCAGTCAGGGTATGTGCAGGAGGCAACGGATTGATGTTTCTCTCTCATGTTGACGTTTCTCTCTCTCTCTGAAAATCAATAAAACCATATCCTACGGAGAGGATTAAAAATATCCTATGTAGCCCTAACAGGTTTGGCTCAGTGGATAGAGTGTCCGCCTGCAGACTGAAGGGTCCCAGGTTCGATTCCGGTCAAGGGCATGTACCTTGGCTGCGGGCACATCCCCAGTAGGGGGTGTGTAGGAGGCAGCTGATCGATGTTTCTCTCTCATCGAGGTTTCTGACTCTCTGTCCCTCTCCCTTCCTCTCGGTAAAAAGTCAATAAAATATATTTTTTTAAAAAAAGGAAAGCAGCACTTACCGTTACTCAGAAACGCATGATCACTCATGAAGACCTATACAATGGGACCAAGGTCATCAGCTTCTCTTGAAGGACAGCCCTTTCTTCAAGGCCAGGGGTAGTGGGGGCTGTTGGAGCTCCAGTCCTTCCTCAGGGGTTCCAGCTTGTCTCTGCTGTCCCCACTGCACACCCATCTTCCCTTCCTGAAGAGCAGTCAATTCCTGTAGCAAATTTCTTATCCATACACCAATCTCCTAGCAACGCTGATTCTCTGATTGATCCTGGGGTCAGCTGAATCAAGGCTCCTAACGATCTCCTCCTCGTCCTAATCCCTGGAATCTGTGATGTCACTTTACGTGGCAAAGGGACTTTACAGACGGGATGAGGTTAAGGACCTTGAGATGGAGATTATCCTGGGTCCAATGTAATCACAGGATCCTCCTAAGAGGAAGGCAGGAGATCAGAGTAGATGTACAGATGGAAGCAAAAGGTTGTAGACACAAGGAAGGGACCAGGAGCCAAGGAATGCAGGCCAGCCTCTAGGAGCTGGAAAATTCTCCCCTAGAGCTGCCCGAAAGAACCAGCCCTGCGGACACCTTGGCTCAGTGAAACTGATTTTACACTTCTTTTTTTTTTTTTTTTAATATGCCTTTATTGATTTTTAGAGAAAGAGGAAGGGAGAGAGACAGATAGAAACATCAATGAGAGAGAAACATCATCCATCGGCTGCCTTCTGCACGCCCCCTACTGGGGATCGAGCCTGCAACCTGGGCATGTGCCCTGACCAGGAATTGAACCAGCAACCTCTTGGTTCCTGGGTCGACACGGAAACACTGAGCCACCCCTGCTGGGCGGATTTTACACTTCTGACCTCCAGGAGTATAAGACAATACACTTGTGTTGTTTTAAGCCACTTGATTTGTGGTGCTTTGTTAGTGTGGTAACAGGAAAGGAATGCTTGATTCATAAGAGATGTGTCCACAGAGTCAAGACACAGACATTGTATTCAGGGGGCCTAGAGCCACTGAGTAAATGTGACACACCAAGAGAGGCAGGCACACAGAAACAATCATACGACGACCGCAGGTCTCACAAATGCCACAGAGACAACCGCAGTGTCACACACCAGTCATCTGTGGCGCTCGTCGGAAACACACACACCCCGGGTCACAGTGGAATGTGACAAGGTCTCCCGGAAAAATGTCACACATTCGGTCATCCCCGAAAACAAGGGCTCAGTGACACAATGACAGAACATCCGAACACGCCAGAAATCCTAGAGTCACTCACACAGGCCATCACCCTTCTGAGACTCACAGGTCACTCGTGGAGCCAGCGGGGTACGGCTTTCAGGTGGGTGCACACACAAACACACGTCTCCAGACCTCCTCGTGAAAGCGGTCCAGACAAGCCAGGGATATGTTACAAAAATAGTTTATTACAAAAGAAATCCAACCAAAAATGCCTAATAATTTACATCGTTATAAGTGCCTGCTGCAGCCCGTCTCTCCCTCCTCATGGGCGGAGGGCAGAGGGAGCAGCTGTTCCCTGGTTCCACCAGCTCTGAGAGAGGAGAAGGAAATACATGATTGAGTGGGATTCCAGACAGGAGATTGGTGCCTGAGGAGAGCAGGGGGAAGAGTCCTGGGCGGAAGACGGAAGACGAGGTGGGGGGATATCTGTGCTCAAAAGAGGGGGCAAATGCATGTGCAAATCCTGGTTTGAAGATGGGGGGGGGGGCAGAGTGAGATCTTCACAGTTTCCAGGAGGGCTGACGCCACAAGGGCAGGGAGGTCCCTCCTCATGAGTCCAAGATCTGCCCCCCCATTTCTCTCAGCTGCCTCCTGGAGCTGGCGGGGGAGGCACCGGCCGGCCAGGGGCTTGGAGGACCCCGACAAAGGGCAGGAAGGCAGGTGGAGATGAGGGAGAGAGGAAGAAATTGGGGGGAGCCATGGGAAATCCAAGGGGATCCTTGGGAGGAGACTGGGAAGGCGAGGAGGATGGTGATGCAGAGAGAAGACCTGTGGGAAGAAGAGAGAAGGCGGGTGAGGGCAGTGCGACTAGATCCAGAGAGAAGGGGGTTGGGGTCTCAACTCCTGGATTCGGAGGGGCGCCGGGTCTGGAGCTGGAAGGAGGGAGCTGGGGCTGGAGCTGGTTTCTCACCATTGGAGCTGAGGCGGCTGCTGCTCTCGGGGGAGGTGGTGGCACTCCGGTCAGGGGAGGGCTCTGGCTGTGACGCAGGCGCAGGACGCGTGGCTTTCCCCCTCAGGATGTCGATGACCTGCAGGAAGATGGGGGTCACCACCAGGCCACCCCCTCCCTCCACCTCCGCTTGCTCAAGGGTCTGTCAGCGAGCACAGCCGCCAGGTGAAGGTGGGCACGTTGCCTCCTTTCTTGGTGCCAGGGAGGGGCGGGGCCAGAGGGAGGGGCGGGGCCAGAGCCAGGGGCTGGACCACTCGCGGGCTGGTGATGGAGAGGAGGATGAGAGCTAGAATCCCCGATGGGTCAGCGCGAGACAGGCTCTCCTCCTGTCTAGACCTCACACCCACTCTCTGCGCTCCACGCCTGGGCACAGACGCACGCGCACACCCCTGGGTCTGTTCTCTGGGA
>NW_006287809.1:694105-695223 GCF_000327345.1 Myotis davidii
GTGCAGCGCGGAGCTGCCCGAGTACATCTGCGCGTTCACGTTGGCGCCGTGCGGCGGCAGCAGCTACACACGCTCAGGCTGTACTTTTCCACGGCGTGGATGAGTGGGGAGCGGCCGCTCTTAATGCCCACCGCGTCGATGTCCGCGCCACGCTCCAGCAAGAGCAGCACCGCTTCGTGGCACTCGGTGTTCACGGCCACGTGCAGGGCAGTGAGCCCTAAAGGAGAGGGAGGTTCGGTCAAGCACGGGCCTGGGACTTTGCAGCCCCAGAAGGACCCCAGGACCCGCCAGACAGCCCCACCCTGCGCCCGAGCCCGTACTCACCGTCATAATTGCGGGCCTCCAGGTCCACTGTGCCCGGGGCGGCGCTGTCCAGCAGGGCTCGCAGGCAGGTCGGGCTGCGGTGCTCACATGCCAAGTGGGCTGCTGTCTGGCCATGGCGGTCCAGGGCCATGGGGCTGGCACCGGCCATCACCAGTAGCCGGACCACAGACGGCAAAGTGGTGATCACAGCCAGGTGTAGCGGGGTCTGGGGAACAGAATCTGTGAGGGATCCCTATGTGCCCTGCCCTGGTCCTAGTCTTGCTTCCCTCAGAATTTCCTAGTCCTCACCCCCAGCTGCAGTCTTCCTCCGGAGCCACAAATCTGGAGCCCCTCCTCCCTCAGACCCATGAATCCAGACCCCCAGCCTCACCTGCCTGAGGTTGTTGTAGATGTCCAGCTCCCGGCCCCCATGCTGGAAGAGGCTGACGAGTCGATGCACAGCTGGCAGATTGCCCTGCACCACGGCAATGTGGAGTGGCCTGGGGGTGAGGGTCACAGACATTAGGGGCCGGTCACCTCTCACCCCCATGCTCTTAGCAGCGCTTTCTCCAATATGTGCCCGTACTTTGGAAATATCTCCAGAATCCAGTCACTCCTCCCACCCCCACTCCCTTCATCCTGACTCAGCCCCCATCATCCTGGACGTCTCCTCCTCACTGGCTTCACTGCTTCCACCATGGCCGACTGTCTGTCCCCCACATAGCAGCCAGAGGGGCCCTGATAGACTCCACGTCAAGGCATGCGCCCCCCGCCCCGCCCCTTCGGCTCAGAACCCTCAGAGTCAAGGCCAGCTG
>NW_006287809.1:699308-704007 GCF_000327345.1 Myotis davidii
CCTCCTGGCCGCATCCCTGGCCCTCGCTCCCTCGCTCACCACCGCGTCGATGTCCGCGCCACGCTCCAGCAAGAGCAGCACCGCTTCGTGGCACTCGGTGTTCACGGCCACGTGCAGGGCAGTGAGACCGTCATAATTGCGGGCCTCCAGGTCCCCTGTGCCCGGGGCCGCGCTGTCCAGCAGGGCCCGCAGGCAGATCGGGCTGCGTGCGGTGCTCACACGCCAAGTGGGCTGCTGTCTGGCCATGGCGGTCCAGGGCCATGGGGCTGGCACCGGCCATCACCAGTAGCCGGACCACAGACGGCAAAGTGGTGATCACAGCCAGGTGTAGCGGCGTCTGGGGAACAGAGTCTGTGAGGGATCCGTATGTGCCCTGCCCTGGTCCTAGTCCTGCTTCCCTCAGAATTTCCCAGTCCTCACCCCCAGCTGCAGTCTTCCTCCGGAGCCACAAATCTGGAGCCCCTCCTCCCTCAGACCCATGAATCCAGACCCCCAGCCTCACCTGCCTGAGGTTGTTGTAGATGTCCAGCTCCCGGCCCCCATGCTGGAAGAGGCTGACGAGTCGATGCACAGCTGGCAGATTGCCCTGCACCACGGCAATGTGGAGTGGCCTGGGGGGGAGGGTCAGACATTAGGGGCCGGTCACCTCTCACCCCCATGCTCTCAGCAGCGCTTTCTCCAATATGTGCCGGTACTTTGGAAATATCTCCAGAATCCAGTCACTCCTCCCACCCCCACTCCCTTCATCCTGACTCAGCCCCCATCATCCTGGACGTCTCCTCCTCACTGGCTTCACTGCTTCCACCATGGCCGACTGTCTGTCCCCCACATAGCAGCCAGAGGGGCCCTGATAGACTCCACGTCAAGGCATGCGCCCCCCGCCCCGCCCCTTCGGCTCAGAACCCTCAGAGTCAAGGCCAGTCCTCACATGACCCACAGGCCTTGAGTGATCTTGTCTCCCGCTCTTCAACCCTTTTGACCTCCTCTCCATCTGCTCTCCTCATTTGGCTCTGACCACTGGCCTCCTTGCTGTTACTCAAACATAACAAGCCCGGGGCCTTAGCACTGGCTGTTCCCTCGGCCTGGAACATGCTTCTGCCACGTACCTGCAGGGCCTCTGCCAAAATGGAATGGCATCGGCTCCCTCCTCCTCCTCCTTACCCTGCTAACTTCTCTCCACTTGACATTATGCAGTTTACTTGTTTCCTGTCTGAATCCCACTCCTCCCCCTCCCCCCCAAGGTTAACTCCACCAGGACAGGGTGGTTTGTCTGCTTCGGCCACTGCCCAGTGCCTAGGGCCGAGCAGGTGCTCCGTGAACATGCGCTGAATAAACGAATTCATCCCAATGATCCCTGGCCATCCTCGAAGCCTGTGACCACGTTCCCACCCCTTTGGGGGCCACAGTTTCCTCGTCTGTGAAATGAGTGGGGATGAACTAGATGCCAGTAAAGTCTCCATCGGTTGTGACTCCACATCCCATTCAGTGGAGAAAAGAGTGGAGAAAGTTTTGCCCCAAAGGGAAGTGGGATGGGGTCATTGCTCTGGAGTTTGGGCTGTGCAACGGAAGGGCTCATTCCCGCAGCTTCTGGGAAGGCTATCAGCTCTCTGCTTTCTCTGGGAATTACCCTCTGCCCAGGAGCACTGTTTGCCCGGTCACGAGGGGAGCAGCCACCATCCAGAGGGACACAATGTCTGGCATAAAGGGCCCGGCCTTCTGGCCTCAACTGCGAAGGCCACTCCAGCTGCCACCTCCCTGTGGGACGCACAGCAGCTCGACTTCTCCCCGGGCCCAGCCCATAAGCTTTCTGCCAGCTTCCCAGGGCCCCCAACCTGCAACAGCCAATCCAAGCGGAGGGCAATCTGGGATGACTGTGCATGGGCCTTCGCCTACTCGCTCAGGGTCCGGGACATTGGCACTTAGGGCACAAGGCTGACTGCAAGTACGCAGTCCACACAACCTTTCCAAGTCCAGTTACTGGACCAACTGCTCCCAGCTGGACAATGTGCATCCTGGACCAGGTCCCTAGGTGCTTGGCTGGGGATGGAGACACCCAGCAGCCCAGACAGAGGGCTTTGCGGGGGCTAAGGAGGCCAGGCTTGCAAATGGGGGTGTCCTCCCTAGCTGTGTGTGCTAAGGCAAAGGCACGTGGCCCTTCTGAGCTTCGGTTTTCTCTTTTGTGAAGTATCATCCACCTCCCAGGGGGAGATGATGCAGGAGGAACGCGGAACCTGGACCCTAATCCTTGAAACCCCAATTAAAAAAAAATCTTGGGGGGGGGGTTGGACCTGGGCCTCCTGGGAAGGGGTCCCTTCCTCCCCGGCTTCTCTCGGTACGCACCCCCCACCCCCGCCCCCGTCCCTCTCCGCGCGGGCGGGGTTAAGTGAGGGCAGAGGGAGAGAATGATTTCAGAGAAACCGTCCAGGCCTGAGTTCCCATAAACGCGCGGGCCGCAGGGGGTGGGGCGGGGCTGGAGGAAGTGGGGACGGGAGGGGCGGCCCTGCCCTCGGACTTCCAGTAACAGGTCTGCTGGGCGGGGCTCCGCTTCCTGCTCCCGGGGGAGGGAAGCCTGAGCCGCCGGGGATCTACCGGGGCCACCCGCCCCCTCCCCCGGCGCCCCGACTTCCATCCTCGAATGGGGTAAAGGAGGGGGAAGCCCAAGCCAAAGAGACCTCGCTTGTCTGGGGGGCGCGAGGGGGGAAAGACCCCAAGTCTCCAGCCTGGAGGCCCCCCTGGTACGCCGCAGACTCCAGATGGCTTCTTGTCCCCCTCATCCCAGCATCCACCTCAAAGTCTCCTGGGACCCTTACCCCTTGGCGGATCGGACTTCCCAGTCCCTCTCTAGATGCCCTGGCTGCCCTGCATCCTGTTCCTTTCCGCACCAGAGATCCAGAAATGCTACGCCCCCAGCTCTGCTCTCTGGGACTCAGTGCTCGCCTCCCCCCAACGCCCCCAGACCCCGATTTTGCTTGCCAGTGCCTGACCTCTTGGGGGTCCAGAAGCCCTGAGATTCTTGCTCCCTGAGTCCCTGTAAGTCTAGCCTCCCGACCAAGCTTTGCAGCTTTGGGGGCCCAGCCTTGGCGTGTCCCGTCCCCCCCCTCCCCGCCCCCAGGCTGTGCCAGCTGCCCATTCCGGTAAAGCCTGGCCCCAGCGGAAGGGGTTAAGGTTAGAGGGAGCGCCGGGAGGGGGAGGCTGCGAGTGAGTGACGGGTGCTGACGTGGGGGAGGCAGAGCAGCTGGGCTGCGGTCAGGTTCTGCGGGAAGGGATTTCCCCGGACCAGCAGCTGAGGCAGAAGTGTTTGCTTTGGGGGAGAGGGGAGAGAGGCAGGAGAGTGAGAGAGCGGGGGAGGGCGGGCGGGGCGCGGGGCTACAGCCTGGCCTGCGAGGTCTCCTCCTGCACCCTGCTTGCACAGGCTACAAACAACTCGCCCCTGGGGGCAGATACGCGTTAAATCCATTTCACAGACGACCCCGGAGGTAGCCAGAGGAGGAAACGAGCTTTATCGAGTCCTTTATATATCTCAGACACTTTCTCCCGCTTGGGTGCACACCGTGGCCCACACTGCCTGGGGAGCTCTGTTCCAACAACATCCACCCACGTATATTGAGCACCTACTGTGCGCTGGGCCCCGTTCCCTGCACTATATGAATGTTCATCGTTGCACTGAATCCTTACTGGGATCGGTGCTATTATGAGCTGTGGGTTTCCCGAGAGAAACACTGAGGTCAGGGACGTGAAGTCGCCTCACATCCAGCAGTGGTGTGTGTGTCCCCCCACCCCCCTTCCCTGCAGAAATAGGCTTGTCAATCCGTGCCTAGCTGTGGTTTGCAGTCCCCAAACCTATTCCCAGAGAAGCGCTATACAGAAACCATCTCGTTTGCCTCACAGACTCCTGCACACTTATGGTTCCTGTTTTTCAGGGGGGAACTGAGGCAGGGAGGGGTGAGAAAATGACTAGCTGAGATTCAAACGGAGGTCAATGGAATTAGAAGCCTGATGGTCCAGTGTGCCGAGGGCTAAACCCTCCCGTGTGGGATTTCTCAGAAGCTTCAAGAAGAGGTTCTTCAGACTGCCGGTGACAAAGCCATGGCATTGGTGAAATCGGTTTAAGGGATCGTGAAAATAATTTAGTGGGTTGTGACCATGAAACAATGAGAAACACACCAGAATAGAAAACACTAAAGCAGATCTCACGTAGTGAGGGTATGGTTTTGTTTGGTGCGATTTTTTATTTCTGGTTTATATGCGTGTGTGCTGAGTTTTCAATATAAAATAACAATAATAATGTTAATTAATACCTATTGAGCACTCATCACCTACCATGCTCAGTACTAGGAGCTTAGCATGCATAATTCATATAATAAGTCAACCAATGAAATGTCTTTCTCATTGCTGGAGTGTGATAACAAGTTTGAAACCCCTTACTCCAAAATAGGTCCTAGGAGGTAAGCGCTCTCAGGGCGCCCATTTTTCAGAAGAGGAAACTGAGGCTCCAGGAGGGGATGGGCCTTGCTCAGTCACACAGCCAGCGGTGGGGTTAACTAGAGAGTCCTGGCTGAGTGCCCCTGTGTTGTGGTGGGCGAAGCAGGAGAGCTGGCTTCCCCATTCCCACTCCCCATCAATGGGGGACTAGTACTCACGTGTCTCCGTCCTCATCTGCGCGGGTGGCCACGGCGATGTCCGCTGACAGAGGGTGTTC
>NW_006287809.1:704138-705885 GCF_000327345.1 Myotis davidii
TATGCTTAAAAACTTTTTTTATTGATTTCAGAGAGGAAAGGAGAGGGAGAGATAGAAACATCAATGGTGAGAGAGAATCATCGATCGGCGATCGGCTACCTCCTGCATGTCCCCCACTGGGGATTGCAACCCGGGAATCGAACCATGACCTCCTGGTTCATAGGTCCCTGTGCAACCACTGAGCCACACTGGCCTTGTTGTCGCTTTCCATGTTTTTGACTCTCCTCTCCTGCTAGGCAGAAAGCCCCTCAAGGACTGAGCCCCCCTCATCACCCAGCAGGGGGTCCTCAGGGCCTGTTTGTTGAGTGAATTTGTGGCTGAGCGAGGTAAAGACAGGTTGAAGTGCTGAGTGTGGGGTGACTGCCTAGAGTGTTTGGGGAGAGGGGTGGGTCAGAAGGTGAGAGAAGGTGATACCAGAAGCCTGTGGAAGCCTGTTCAGATCACACGGTCAGAAGGGGGACCTTGGCAGCAGGGAAATCCCTATCTACCCAGCACATAGATGGGAAAACTGAGACCTGGGTTCTCACCTGGGGAATGGGAAGTGGGGGGTAGTAGCAGGCCTCCTGATGCACAGCTAGAGGCTGTACCCTAATGGGGTGGGAGGTGCATACACTGGGCAAAGGTTTGGAGGCACTAAGCATGGGCTTTGCCACTTTGGGGGTCACTTGGGGATGGTGAGGTGAGCACAGCTGTGGCAGAGGATGCCCCTTCCTTGAGATCAGGGATGGAGTCAGGATGGGGAGAATGGCGTTTGGCCTCCTCTGTCATCTCCTCATCGCTGGGAGTCCTGAACGCCCCCAAGTTTCCTGATCCCTGTATCTCCAATGCCAGGCTTTGGTGCCCTGAGGCCTTCTGAAGATCCCAGAATCCTTCATCCTGGCCCCAAATTCTTGAGTCCCAGATTTCCTTGGTCCTGTCCCCTATTATTAGAATCCTCAGCCCCAAGCCCTCTAACACCGCCTGGTCTTGTGACCCCGGATGAAACCCTGATCCATGGTGAACACACATAACTGGGTGCCCAGCGCCCTGGGCCCCTGTCCTGCTGGTTCATCAGGACCCGCAGGTCTGTTTCTTTGGCTCTCTCTGACCCCAGACATTGGGGCGCTCAGAACTCTGACTCTGTTCTCCTGATCCCCCAAGTCCCCGGATGTCTTGGTTCCTGAGATTTTGACGTCCTGGGATCCCTAATACCCGCCTCCTTAGAACCCAGCTTCTATTCCCCTGACTTCCTTTGACCCCACACATCTGGAGGCCAAGAACCTCAGTGTCATGGGCCTGAGCACTGATTCCTCAAAACCCTGGGGGTAGAGACCTGGGGTCTTAAGAGTTTGTAATTCTGTGCTCCCCAGACTTCAGGCTCTGCCCCTCGATTCCCCCGAGACCCCAAATCTGTACTGCTGGGCATGTCCCCTGGGTCCCTATATCTGTCGCGTTCAGACCCTAGGCTCCGTCCCGCAGGCCCCCTGCACCCAGCTTCCTGGGGCCCCCCATATCTCTGTCCCAAGGCACCGCTCCCTGATGCTTCCATGTCTGTATCCCAGGGACCCAGGAGCCCCATATCTGAGCTTTGGCACCTTGGATTCCCCCCCTGCCCCCTCGGCTCCCAGGAACCCCCTGTGCTGGTGTCTGAGCTACGCGCCCCGGCTCCGGTGACCCAGTGCCCTGTCCGGCCCCCAACCCGACCTTGACCAGAGGGAGACACTCACCCTGGTAGTAAAGGGCCTCTGGCCGGGCCAGGCCGTGGCGC
>NW_006287809.1:706444-706755 GCF_000327345.1 Myotis davidii
CCTCTCGCTGTCGCGTCTCTGTTTGCCCCTCGGGCTATGTCTCCATCTCTCTCGGAGAGACGTCTCCGGGTCTCTCTCTGTCTCTATCTCTGTCCGCCCTGTCTCTGCATCTACGATCCTTTTGCCCCTGGATTTCTGTCTGCTTCCCTGTCCCTCCCCAAGGGAAGCAATTCCATGACTCCCTGGGGTCGTCAGGGCGCGGGTTCGAGTCCTGACTCCCATTTCCTCGCCCGGTGACCTTGACCACGCACTTCCCCTCTCTGGGCCGTTTCCTCTGTGAGAGCGAAAGGGCGCACCCGGGGCCGGGCCGG
>NW_006287809.1:707158-716229 GCF_000327345.1 Myotis davidii
GAGCTGGGGGGGCGGGGGGAGGCGGGCTCTCCCCGGGCCCCTCCCCTGCTGCCCTTCTCCCCACCCCAGGGCGGGGCCCCGGCGGTTCGGGGCTTTCCCGGATTTCCCTGGGGGCGGGGCGGTCGCTGGGGTTGAGTCCGGGTCACTGAGCTCCAGCAGACCGAGGGGGAGGCTTTGGGGATTAGGCGGGGGCGAGGGAATGGGGGCTACACCCCGGACCTGTCAGGCGGCACGCAGGGCCTCTCAGTGCATCTCCCCACATCTCTGCAGCTGTCCCTCATCCCTGGCCTCCCTCTCGCTGTCTGCGGCCTGCGCTGTCTCTTTTTGTCTCCTGATATTTGTCTGTATATCTGTCTCCCAGGCAGCCTCTCTCTGGGACCCCGAAATTGGGTGCGGGGCCCTGGTCCCCAAGAAGGGACTTAACCTCATTCTTCCTCTCTCTGGATCGCCCCCTCAGTCCCTGTAATGGGGAAACATCTCCGGGCAAGACCCGAGTTCAAATGCCACCTCCACCCCTGCTTCCCTGGGACCTCGGACAGTGAGTCCTCCTGAGACAGCCTGTTCTGGCAAATGGGCTGATGCCAACCCCTGCCTCTCCGTGTTGTTTGGGCGACAGCAAGAGGAGAGATCAGAAGTCCGGATGCTGTTGGCACTGCCCACCCAGCCTTCATCTCTGGGGACTTTCAGATGCAGGAGAGGGGTGGGGTGCAGAGCATGACCCCGGAGTTGAGAAACCGGAAGCTGAGCCGCAGAGGGACGGGGCCCATCAAGGGGGTGACCCTAGGAGGTAGGGTTGGAAGGCCCCCAGGGTCCTCCCTCTCCGAGCATCCTGGGGCAGGGGGAGCTGTGGCTCTGAGCCCAGGCAGGCCTGGGAAGGGGGACATCTGTGTGTCGCCCAGAGTGGGGCTTGGAAGGGCTGAGGGAGAGGGGGTGCCCAGTCTGAGGATAGATGAGGGATAAAGAGTCTGGGGGAGGAGGACCTGAAAGGGAAAGACAGGCCTGAGAGAGAAATAAAATGGTATGAGGGGAGAGGGTCCAAGGAAGGGGGTATGGTCTGAGAAGGTCAGGAGGACCCAGTGAGGACAGAGGCTCTGAGGGAGGAGGAGAGAGCTGGGGGCTGTGGGCGGGGGGAGAGGGGGAACTGAGGGTGGAGGTGAATTCTGATAGAGTCGGAGGGTTGGAGGGTCTGAAGGTGGAGGGCACGGCCTGTGGGAGGAGGAGCAGTTGGAGGAGGGCCTCCTGGAGGAACCAGCAGGGGCTCGGGGAGGGGAGAAGAGAGAGGCCTGGCGTCAGCCCCGCCCTTAGCTGTCTCTGATTTCCCAGAATCTTCTGCTGCTCAGGAAAGTCCCTGCTCCCGCAGCACCTCCCTCAGTGTCGGGAATGGAGGATGCGGAACCAGGATGCCTACCCCCTTGCTCCCCCGCTGATTCCCTGCGTCCCAGGAGGGGAGGACTAAGGTCTCCCCTCCCTGGGCCTTGCACTGTGGAGGCCCCCTGCTGGCAGGGGCTGCCCCTGGATGAGTCCCAGAAACTTCCCAGAGAAGGCCCGGAAGTCCTGCCTGGTGTCTCACCACTTTCCCTCACTCAGATGGTCTTTTGTACCCGTTCAGATGGCCTCTCCCCGCTGACTGCCTCCCCCCAGGGAAGGAAGGGCCGAGACTGTACCTGTTCAAGGTCCCAAGAGGGGAAGGAAGTCCCAGCTAGAAGGCTGTGGGCCCGGGGCAGCTTTCTTGCTCTTGGGCCTCAGTTCCCCCTTCTGAAAGGAGGGGAGAGGGCTGGGCCTTGTCCTGCTTTGCTCCCAGCTGAGGCTTGGGTGTAAGTCCTGTCTCTCACTTTCAGTAGCTTAGTGACTTACCCTGATAGCGCCCCAGCTCTCCATGAAACATCTCGATGTATAAAACAGAGTCCGTCAAGAAAAGAATGCTCCCATCCTACCGGGCCCGAGGGATAGAAAGTGCTCAATTCGCCCTAGCCGGTTTGGCTCAGTGGATAGAGCATCGACCTGCAGACTAAAGGGTCCCAGGTTCGATTCCGATCAAGGGCACATGCCCAGGTTGTGGGCTCGATCCCCAGTGGGGAGTGTGCAGGAGGCAGCTAATCAATGATTCTCTCTCCTCATTGATGTTTCTCTCTCTCTCTGCCTCTTCCTTCCTCTCTGAAATTAATTAAAAAATATATTAAAAAAAAAGAAGTGCTCAATTCAATGTAGCTGCGTTTGATTTTGTCCCTCTGATCGCCATAGGAATAATAATAGTAATTATTATTATCATCAATCAACCCACATTTTCAACAGCAGGACTCATGTCATTGAGGAAATTAGTATCAACATGGTGGCTTAGAGACGTGGGTTTGAGCCCTGGCTCTGCCATGTGCTTGCTGTGTGGCCTTGGAGAGATGGCTTTCCCTCTCTCTGCCTTTGTAGGGACTATCGTTGGGGATGGTTACGGCGCCTGCCTTGCAGGGCGGTGCAGCAGATGAAGAGAGGGCAGGTGTGCAGAGGGAATGAATGAGTGATAGCTTTTCCCGTCTCCGAATTGCTTGCCTGCACCCAGCAGGCCAGGCCTTCCCTGTCTCCCCCTTCCACCCAGAGATGAGATAAGATGGTCCCGTTCACTCTGGGCCCAGCTCCCACTAGGAATTGGCCCACTTAATCCTCTTGAGAATCTTAGGAAAATTCAACCAAAATCCCCACCTTACAGAGAAGGAAACGAATGGAGTGAGGTCAGTGCCTGGGGTCATGCTTGTAAGCCTGGTCTCTGTGATCCCGGCAGCCTGGGTGCTGCACCCGCTGACTGGGAGGTGTGGTCATTTGTCCCAGAGACCACAGGCCTTTCCTCCCAGCTCAATTCTAGGCCCTTATTTCCTGGGAAGCAACTGTTTAGATGGGGAAACAGGCCCAGAGCGGCCCAGGCCTGTGCCCGAGAGCACCTGTGAGGAGTAGCAGGGTCCACACCCCCAGGGCGGGGAGGGTGGAGCAGAGAGGTGGGGCGGTGCAGCAGGGGGGACAGGGTGAGACTTCAGAGGGGCTCAGGGAGAGCAAGGAGATGTCAGGGACAGGAGGGCAGATGCCGTGAGCCCCGATGGGGAGCGACAAGTTCAAGGTCACGCAGCCTCCCATCTGGGCTCTGCGTCTGCAGAGAGCTCGCTCCCCAAGGCTGCCCCTACCCCACCCCCAGGGTGAGCACAGCCCAGCTTCCTAGAGCATGGCTGTACCTCCTGGTTCCTCCCCACCCTGGGGCCTTGGCAGCTGCTGGCACCGAGCAGGATCAGCCCACGTGGGGACTAGGCCAACCCTTAATCTTCCCCTTTCTCCTTCTTGCTGGGTCTGCACGCACCACGCTGAGTCAGAGGATTGCAACATCCTGGTTTGAGACCGGACACCCTCTCCCCACCCCCATACGCTTGCCTTGGTCCGTCAGGGCTGACGCAGTGGGAGGGGGTGTCTGGGAAGGTCAGGGTAGGGCAGAGGGTCCCAGCAAGGTGATGATGGACAGCCAGGCAGTACGGTGCTGGCCTCCGTGTCCTTATGGGTAACTGGGGCTCACCGTCTCATTGTGTGGGTTTGAGTCCCAGCTCTGCCACTTACCAGCTTTGTGACCCTGGGCGGGACGCACCCTCTCCGAGCCTCAGTTTACTCATCTATAAAATGGGAGCAAAAATAGTGCATGCCTCACGGGGTTGTTGTGAGGGTCAGGCGAGTTCACACACACACACACACACACACACACACACACACGCATGCACGTTGGCACAGGCCGGCGCGGAGTAAGTGCTGAGGAAATGGAAGAGGCCAGTATTCTTTCTAAGTGATGGCTATTATTAATATAGAGATGAGAGTGACCGCCACTGAGGCACACAGCCTGGATCCCCCTCCAAGAAAAGACTGGGGGCCCTGCTGCTGGTCATGGGGATCCTGACAGGCTCCCACAGTGGCCCCTTCAGGGTCCGCTTCAGCTTGCCAGTCGGGGCCACGGTCTCGGGGGCAGCCCCCGGCCGCTGACTGGGCAGACAGGGTGGGAAGCGCTGGCACTGCCGCCCGCTGTGGAATTCCTCTAGTGGGCACTTTGCTTCAGGGGTTCCCCCTTGAGCTGGCAGCCTGGCCTGATGGGGGAGGTGAGCAGGAACCTGCCGGGTGGGCATGCCTGACTCCGTGAGGCCCTGGTGCTGCTCACCTCACCCTCTTCGCTCACCTACGCTCTGCTTTCAGGAGCACCTGACCCCGGACAAAGGCCGTTGGAGTCCGACCACCTACGTGTGAGTGTCGGCCCTGCCTCAGTGGCATTGGAGCGGCATCCGATCTCCCTGGGCCTCAGTTCCCCCCTCTGAGCCAGGAACATCATAACACAATGGCTCAGAGGACCCAGTGAGTGAGCAAGAAGCCCTCTGGCACAGCGGCCTGGCACAGACGCATCGTGAGGAGCGAGCGAGCCTGGGTCCACCTTCCACGCTGCCAGTGTGCCCCTGTGAGAGGGGCGCTGGGAGGTCAGGCTCCGAAAGCCCTGCCAGGCCTGGCGCTGCGGCTGCCACCAGGGTGGGAGGTGAGCGGGCACCTGCAGGGGGGCCTGGGTGAGCCGTGAGGCCCTGGCCTCGGGCTGAGAGTGGAGGGGAGTCCCCGGGCTGGGACCCGGTGGTGTCCCAGAGAAGTTCCCCGATTCCAGGATGCTCCTCGGAGGTGAGGAGGGGAGCCCCTGCCTGCTTGTTCTGTCAGCAGCGAGGAGGGGGGACGTGCGCACCAGAAGGCTGCCTCCCTCCTCGGACCAGAGCTGCCCCAGAGCGGGAGGGGGGCCTCCACCATCAGACTCAGAGGGCCCTGGGGGCCGGGGGGGGGGCATGTCCCCCCCCAGCCTGGGAGTTCCTTGCGGGGTTGCATGGTGTTCCTCCTCCCTCAGATCAGATCCTCCCTGAGAATGTCTTCTCCACAGACCAGGTACTTTGAACAGTGGGTGATGCCTCTCCCATCTGCACTTGCAGCTTGGAACTCCCCGGGGAGGGGGGCGGAGGGGGGTGGCCTGCCTCCCATCAGACCAGGAGTTCCCTGAACAGGAGGCAGGTGCTTCCCTCCTGTGTCTGGGACGGTGGTTCTCAATGGGGGGTGGGAAGCAATTTCGCCCTCCTCGCTGGGGGCACTTGGGTGAGTATTAGACTTGAGCAGAGCTTCCTGGAGATAGCGGGCGTGCCTCCACCATCACCCTAAAGCTCCCGGGGTGGGGGGGGGGGCGGTCTGCTCCTGCCTCCTCCATCAGACTAGCTCCTGAGCTGTGGAGCCTGAATTAGCCACCACACCGGGGGCACCGGGAGAGCGAGGTGATCTTGTCCCCAGTAGGAAAGTGGGAGCTATGAATTACCCAGATGCTAGGCCAGTGATGGCGAACCTATGACACGTGTGTCAGAGGTGACACGCGAACTCATTTTTTTTGGTTGATTTTTCTTTGTTAAATGGCATTTCAATATATAAAATAAATATCAAACATATAAGTCTTGGTTTTACTATGGTTGCAAAGATCAAAAAAATTTCGATATGTGGCACGGTACCAGAGTTAAGCTAGGGTTTTTCAAAATGCTGACGCGCCGAGCTCAAAAGGTTCGCCATCCCTGTGCTAGGTGGCACCTGCCTCCTTCAGGAGCTTGGCCTTGCTTCCTGAGCCCCCCCTCAGCCCCATCACCCCCTGAGACCGGCCAAGCCTCCCCCGTGACCCGGAGCCCGGAGCCCATCCCCGCGGAAGGGACAGCACCGAACCTGAAAAGACAGTCCTTTCCCTGGAAGTCTGCGCCGCCCCAGCCCCCGGCCACAACCTCCACCGCGGCCACCAGAGCCTAAAAATACAGACGCAAAAGTCCCCAGGCTCCTGGGAAAGCCGAGGCCACACCAGGCCCTTCCTCATTCGGGCCTGGGCCGCATGGACTCACCGCCCTGTCCCCCACCACTGTCCCAGGGGGGCCACCCCTGCCCTCCCACTCCTGCGCTCAAGGGCGAGGACCCCGCGGCCGGGCGTGTCTCCACCACCCCATCCCTCAGAATGGAATCCTGCATTTGGCTGATGTCTGATCTGCAAGGCCGTTTAGGACACGTGGTCTGCTCGTGGGTGTTCCCACGGAGGCCGGTGGGGGCGGGGGGCGAGGGGCTGGTGAGAGGTGGGTGCATGGCAGCCCTCAGTGCGTGCTCTGCGGGAGGCGGCCGAGGCTGGGCATTACCCGGCTCTGAACTTGCCACTCTGGCCTCCTGTGGTCGCAGAGTCACAGCACATTTGCTCACTTCTGGGAAAATCAAGTTGAAATGTGTGTTTCAGATCCCAAATTCTCTCCTCGCGGGTGCCCGCCGCACCCCTGGCCTGCAGGCCACGGCCGAGGAACCTTGCCCCCTGGAGAACCAAGCCATCTGAGGAACAGAGAGAATTGGAACCGTGGGATGAAAAAAATATATTTAAAAGCGATGAGAAAAACCCTATGAAATATGATGTGGAGAATCGCATAAAATATAATGTCCCATTTTAAAAAAAATATATATTTTATTGATTTTTTGCAGAGAGGAAGGGAGAGAGATAGAGAGTTAGAAACATCGATCAGCTGCCTCCTGCACATCCCCCACAGGGATGCCCGCAACCAAGGTACATGCCCTTGACCAGAATCGAACCTGGGACCTTACAGTCCACAGGCCAACGCTCTATCCACTGAGCCAAACCGGTTAGGGCTATAATGTCCCATTTCATAAATGCTTGTAAAAGGAGCAGAGCAGGGTGCTGCCAGTCCCTTAGGAGCCCCTGCCCACCTCTTTCTCTTTTCTTTTTTTTTTTAAATGAATGCTCCATTTTTAAAATATATATTTTTATTGATTTCAGAGAGGAAGGGAGAGAGAGAGAAAAAAAAGATCAATGATGAGAATCATTGTTTGGCTGCCTCCTTCCTACTGGGGATCGAGACTGCAACCCAGGCCTGTGTCCTTGACCAGAAGTGAACCTGGGACCCTTCAGTCTACAGGTTGACATTCTATCCACTGAGCTAAACCAGATAGGGCTCTTACATCTTGATTCATTTTAGAAGATAAGCAAATGTTGAATGTAAAAAAAAAAAGCAATGACTTGAGAAGTTTATAAAGTATAAATGCAAATTGTGGGTGTCCTGAAACCTTGGCCCATCAGGATGATGCTCTGACCACCTGGGAGACCACACCTCTTTCAAATCACACCACTTTCCTTCCCCGCAAGGTAAGCCACATTTTTGTGCGCTTTAGTGCTTTTTTACAAATACTTCTCTACCTACGAAGACACACCTGGCCGCTACAATTTTGAATTTTTAATAAAGAGAGAACTATAGCACAGCCTCTTGGACCTGGCTTCTTCCATTCCGTTTTGTGCTGCCGAAGTCCATTCAGGTTCCAGCGTCGATCGGCGTGTCTCCGTTTCCGTCGCTGTATACGCTTCCCCCGTCTGGATAGACCACCGTTCATGAGGCCACTCCCCTGCTGACAGGCGTGTGAGCGGTTTTCTGTGTCTGACTCTTCTGCACGATGCCGGGTGCATCTCCTGTGCCCACGAGCACACGTTTTTCTGCATTGTCCGGGCACAGGTGTGTGCATGTCCAACTGCGGAGGGTGTGGCCAGTTTCCCCGTGTGGTGGCACCAATTTCCACTCCCATCTCCAAGGTTTGCTGTGAGTTCTATGTGCCTCACATTTTTGCCAGCACCAGACCTGGCCAGACTCCCCTCCCCCCGTTTCTTATTTAGAAAAAATGTTTTTATTGATTTAGAGAGAGAGGAAGGGAAATGGAGAGAGAGAGAGAAATGTCCATTGGCTGCCTCCTGCGCGGCCCCTACCGGGGATTGAGCCCGAAACCTGGGCATGTGCGCTGACCGGGAATCGAACCCGTGACCTTTGAGTGCTCAGCCAACTGAGCCACACCGGGCAGGGCCGGCCATTCTTTTAAAACAGGAATCATCCTGGCCTGAATCTCGTGAAGCTCATGGTGGTTCTAATGGGCAATTCCTGGCTCAAGAATGAGATTGAGCATTTTTTCCTGGGTCCATTGTCCACTTAAATCCAAGTATAACAAAATCTTCAGGACAAAATATTCTAGGATCTCAGACTCTTAGGGGCAATGAATTCTAGAGTCCCAGGCCTTCAGGAAAAAGACATTCCAGAACCCCGTGCCTCAGTTTCCTCATTTGTGTCGTGGGAATAACACAAACCTCTATCTCAGAGGGCTGGTGGCGGGAGTAAGTGAGTTATACGCTCACACCTACAACCGAGCCTGGTGCGCGGTGAGCACTCAGTAAACTTGGTTTTCCCTAAGGCAGGGATTTCATCCATTTTCTCCTTTTCTGTATCCTTAGCACCTACCACAGGATAAAGGCTCAATAAATATTTACTGAGTGAATAAGTCCTGGAACCAAAGGTTCAAAGGGTCAAAGTAGCTTGTAATTGAAGAACTTTAGAAGCAAAGACTAACAGAATTTAAGAAATGATGACCAGCCCTGGCCGGTTTGACTCAGTGTATAGAGCGTCGGCCTGCGGACTGAAGGGTCCCGGGTTTGATTCCGGCCACCTGGGTTGCAGGCTCGATCCCCAGTAGGGGGCGCGCAGGAGGCCGCCGGTCAATGATTCTCTCTCGTCGTTGATATTTCTCTCTCTTTTCCTCTCCCTTCCTCTCTGAAATTAATAAAAATATATTTAAAAAAGAAAGAAATGATGAGGGATCGGGCCAGAGAGTCTTAGGAACGGAGGAATAATAAAAGTGCATCCTCAGCAAACCTAAGACTCACGGAAAGTTGTCGAAATGAGGACGCTCCGCTGGGCCAGAAAGGTCTGGCGGGGCAGAGAAGACCAGGCCTCTGTCCTCCCAGCCTACAAAGCCACCCCACCTTCCTTGCTCGGCTGCCTCCTCCCACCCTGTCCTTCCTCCCACGTGGGTGGATTCTAAGGAAGCTGGAGAAAGTCAGCGGGAGAAAGTCCAGGATCCTGCCACGGAGGCCCTGCACCAGGCACCACCTCTCTCCTGCTTTATCTCCCGCTGCTCTACCTCCACCCACACCCCTGCTTTTAGAAGCACCTTCCCCCCCACATCCCCCCCCCCCCCCG
>NW_006287809.1:716305-748125 GCF_000327345.1 Myotis davidii
CTTTCTCTGAGATCCAAATCAAGGCACACAGTAGGTGTTCAAGAAACATATCAGGTCTCAGCTCTGACAGCCTCTCCTCCAGGAAGCCCTCCCTGATTTCTCATGGTAGGCAGGGTCAGCTGTTCCCCTCTGGGTTTCCCAAACATTCTGGGATGTCGCTAGCTATCCGGGGGCAGCCTAGGCTCCCCTGTGTGAGAACCTGTGAGGGCAGGCCGTGGGTTGTGATCACTGCGGAGAACCAGACACCGCCCCAAACAGCTGAGACCTCAGGGAATGGGTCTGCCAGGCCGCTCTCTGACTTTTGAAAAAGGCTTGCTCACCACGCTCTGAATTGTGCCCCCTGATGCCATCCCTCTGGGACCCGGGGATGGCTCTACTTTCTAGGTCAACAAAAGAGTGCCGGACAGGCCCAGCCCGGAACCTGCCCTCCTGAGACACAGCCCTTGTCAGCGGCTCAGGTCGCTGTCAGCAGTTCCACCCTACAGGCCCATAAAGCACCTGTTTCGTGTGGGAACGTTTCTGTGCACCCACCGTGGGACCCGAGTCCTCAGCGACCACCATGGTTGTGCATTCCCTCCTCTCCCTTCTCCCTCCGCCTTATTCAAGGCACAGAGAGGTTAGGGTCTTGGCGCAAGGCACTGGTAGGAAAACCACGGCTCCTGAGCCACCTGTGGCTCTTTGGCCCCTGGAGTGTGGCTCTTCCACAAAATACCACGTGCGGGCACGCAGGTACAGTGCGGTTGAAACTTCGTGGCCCATGCGCAGACGTCGGTTTTTGGCCTGGGCCGTCGGTTTTCAGCCCGGGCGAGTCTGTTTTGAAGAAGTGGTGTTAGAAGTGGGGGGTGTCGGTTGGGTGAGACGCAGCGCGGGGGAGGTACATTGTTTTGAGGTACTTCGCTGAGGTTGACCCCTTCCAACTCTCCCATCCACACTCGTCTAACTGAAACAAGTATACAGTGGGGCCTCGACTTACGAGTTTAATTCGTTCAGTGAGGGAGCTCGTTAACTCAAATTACTCTGTCAACTCAAAGCAAAAAATCGGAGGAGAGACAGCTCGTATCTCGGAAAAACTCGTTAGTCGGGACACTTGTAAGTCAAGGCCCCACTGTACAAGACGAGTGTGGATGGGAGAGTTGGAAGGGGTCGACCTCAGCGAACGGACCTCAATCAGATTGAGGACGTTTTTAGCAAAGGCCATCTTAGGAGCATCCTAATGAAGTTAATAACAATGTACCGACTATATAGTTTAAGTTGAAAAAATTTGGCTCTCAAAAGAAATTTCGACCGTTGTACTGTTGATATTTGGCTCTGTTGACTGAGTTTGCCGACCACTGGCCTAAGGTCACACAGCCAGGGAAGGGCGAGGGGAAGTAAAATTTTAAAAATCAACCATAGGGAGGGAAAATGAACCTACAATAAAACACACCCACTTTAAGGGTGCACTTTGGATGAGCTCTGATAAAAGTGTAGCCATATAATCATATCATAATCAAGATAGAGAGCTTTTCCCTCTGCCCACATTACCCTGTGTCCTTTGTCGTCAAACTCTTGACGCCCAGTTCCTTGCGGCCACTGATCTGTGTTTTTTTTTTAAATAAAAAAAAATGTATTGGTTTGCCGGCCGGCGCGGCTCAGTGGTTGAGCGTCAGCCTATGAGCCAGGACCAGGGCACAGGCCCAAGTTGCGGGCTCGATCCCCAGTGGGACATGCAGGAGGCAACTGATCAATGACTCTCTCTTATCATTGATGTTTCTCTCTCTCCCTCTCCCTTCCTCTCAGAAACCAATAAAAATATATTTAAAAAATTGTATTAATTTGAGACACAGAGAGAGGGGGAGAGAGAGAAACATTGACCTGCTACTGCACTTACTCCACGCATTCATTGGTTGATCCCTGCATGTACCCAGGCCAGGGACTGAACCTGTAACCCAGGCAGATTAGGACGAGGCTCCAACCAACCGAGCACCTGGCCAGGGCTGATTTAAAAAAAAAAAAATCTCAATAATTTCCCTCCCCCCAGAACGTCATAGAAATGGGATGATACAGTGTGTAGCCTTTAAAAAATCATTAAAAACAAAACAAAACGAAAACACCCTCACAGGCAGGAACATTCACCCTCTTCCGTGCACTGCGCCATGGCTGTGACCCGCGTGCGGTTGTGTACCATCCCTGCATCCAAATGAAGATGATTTTCATCGCCCCCCTCCAATACCCTCCCCCCACCCCACCCCTGCAACCGCCAGTCTGCGTTCTGCCCCCAGTGGGTGGCCTTTTCCGACTGTCCTATCAATGGGGTAACGGGGCCTCTTGGTTCTGGTCTTTCACGCAGCGGCATGCCCCTGAGATGCATCCACGCCGTCGTGTGCGCTGCAGCCTGTTGCTCGTCACGGCCACACAAGGTCCCACTTCGCAGGTGGACACAGTTCGCTCCTCCGTCTGCCAGTTGGAAAACATCTGGGCTGTTCCCAGTTGCCGGCAACTATGCGCGGAGCTGCGATCCACAGGCTCAGACAGGCTTTTGTGTGACCAGAGGTCTGCGTTGGTCGTGGGTAAGCACGCAGGCATGAAATCGCTGGGTCACGGGAGGAGTGTATGTTTAACCTCCGGGGAAACTGGCCAATGTTTGCCGAGGTGGCGACTCGGTTTGCATTCCACCAGCAGCCTATGGTTGCAAAGCTGCTATGTGAGTCTGGGTCAGTAAGACAGGTCTGAGCTCCTGGCCACGAAGCCACACCGCTCCTGGGAAAAACAAAAACACACACACAAAAGATTGCGACAACAGCTCTCTCCACCTTAATCACCACACAAGCAGCTGCTTGAAAGAAAGAAAGAAGGAAAGAAAGAAACAAAGAAAAGAAAAAATGAGGCCTGGTGAGGCCTGGCCATTGGTCAGCACGTCGCCCTGTACCCCAAAAGGTTTTGGGTTGATTCCCAGTCAGGGCTCATCCCTAGGTTGTGGGTTCGATCTCCAGTAGTGGGTGGGCATCATCATTGATGTTTCTATCTCTCTCCCTCTCCCTTCTTTTCTCTGAGATCAATAAAAACATATTTAAGAAAAGCGGGGGGCGGGGGGGAACCCCACACATCCTCAGGTGAGGATTAAAAAAAAATGAGGAAGGACTTCCTGGGCTGACGCACTGTGATCTCCCAGATACATGGCTGGGGGGTGCGGCCGGGGGGATACAGAACAGGGTAAGAGGGGTGCCGTTGACATAAGGAGGGGGCGGGGGAAGAAATGTGTGCACGTGCTTTCTTGTTCGGGCGTAGGCTATTTCTAGAATAAAACACGAGAGCGAAACTGGGAGGTGGGGGCAGGACGGGGAAGGGGATGAGCAGAGGGGCCATGGTGGGTGGGCCACTTTCACTTCCATCTTGTGCTTTGTGGATTTGGAAACTTGTGAAGGCCTTACCTCTTCAAAATAAACGCCTACGGTCCGCTCACTCTGCCAACAGGTATTTCAGGCCCTGCTCTGCCGGTGAGCACACCGGGTCTGCCCTTGGGAAGTCAGCTCTGAAGACAGGCTGTCAGTCAGAGGAAAACCGAGACAGGGAGAGGGGAGGAGAGTGCAGAGTGGTTTAAAACCTTAAAAAAAAATCCAGCCCAGCCGAGTGGATTCCGTTGATAAGAGTGGTTGAGCGTCGACCTATGAACCAGGAGGTCACGGTTCCATTCCCGGTCAGGGCACATGCCCAGGTTGTGGGCTTGATCTGCAATGTGGGGCGTGCAGAAGGCGGCCAATCCATGATTCTCTCTCATCATTGATGTTTCTATCTGTCTCTTCCTCTCCCTTCCTCTCTGAAACCAATAAAAATATATTTAAAAAAAAATCCAGTGGCCAAGGGGAGCCCCTTTAAGGAGTGGCATTTGGGCAGCGATGTGAAGGGGGTGAGAGAAGGAGCCATGCGGGCATCTGGGGAAGAGTGTCTAGGCTGCGGGAACAGCATGTGCAAAGGCCCTGAGGTGGATTGTACTGGCTGTTTGAGGCCAACATGGTTGGAGCAGAGTGAGTAAGCAGGAGATGGGGGAGGCGGTGTGTGTGGAGGAGATGGTTTGGGGCTCTTGGGCCACGACAGGGACTTTGGTGTTTGCTCAGAAGGAGAGGGGAGCTGTGGAGAGTTCTGAAGAGGGGTGGGCCGTGATCTGACTTGTTCTAGCAGGTCCCTCTGACTGCACATGGGGGCAAGGACGGAGGCTGGGAACCCAGGGGAGGAGGGGACCACAGGAGTCCAGGCTGTAGGTGATGCGATGGTGGGGAGCTGAGAAGCGGCTGCATTCAGAGTTTGTTTTGAAGGTAGTCACGCCAATAGATCTGACTTCTACCTTGGGAGGCGTTGTGCGAAGCGACTCAGGGAACTAGGAGAGGGAGGAATGAGAGGACCGGGCCTGGTTTGTGGAGACCAGGGGAGACAATGCTGGGGCCCGAAGCAGGCGAGGATGTGTTTGCTGGAGGAGAGCGCAAGGATGTGCCAGAGAAACAGAGAGGATGGTGGAGAAAAGCAGTCCTCAGGCCGCACAGAGCCCTCCAGGCCTGTGGCTGCGGCGCAGCCCGTGGGCTTCCTTCTGAGGGCACAGGAGTGGGGGGGGGCGGGGGCCACACTGGGAATCGAGTCCACAACCTGGGCATGTGCCCTGACCGGGAATTGAACCATGACCACGCTCAACCACTGAGCCACGCTGGCCGGGCAGGGTTGAGTTTTAAAAAAGACCCGTCTGACTGTGTAGGGAGACCAGCTGCCCAGCAAGAGAGAAGGTGGCTCAGGTTAGGGAGGAGGTAAGGGAGGGAAGCCTGGGGGGGCGGGAGATGGTGGGGTCCACGCTGACTTCAGAAGCCACTGCCCACAGGGCTTCTCCTGCATGAACTCAGCGAGTCTTCACAACCACACAGGTACGTATCCCTGCTCCACAGCTGGAGAGCCTGAGGCTGGGAGAGGTGAGCTCAGTCCGACTCCAGGGCCTTTACGCCCCCATGACTCCTACTACTGACAGCTGGGGAGACTGAGGCTGGGAGAGGAGGCTGCGTCCCAGGTCCTAGGCCACAGTCAGGAACCGAAGCGGAGAGATTCGAACCCATACCCGACCTTTCAGTGCCAGGAAGGGATATGGACCCTGCCCTTCCCTCACCCCCAGACCAGAGGGCTTGACCTCCTGGGAGTCCCCGGGCGGGGTGAGGCCGCCACACCTCACTCCCGCCCCACCCTGAGCCCCAGGCCCAGCGAAGGACTTTAACCCTGGGCCACCAGCAGCCAGCACGCAGAGGCCGCCAGAATTCCCCTTCTCCCCGTGCCAGGGGAGTTACCCAGGGCGCAGGGGGCAGGGAGGGGCAGGTGCAGAGGGGACAAAGGGAAAAGGGGAACATCTCGGTTCGCCAGGGCCAGGCTGCTTTCCTCCTCCCTGTCTCAGTTTGCCTCTCGGTAACTCAGGCGAGGCCCCTTCCGTGGACGGAAGATGGACCTGCAGAACTTTGCTAGGGTGACGGACGCTTTCCCTCGCGTCTGACAGGGAGACAGTGTCCCCAGCCTGATGGGGGAGACCAGGTGTCCCAGCCTCATGGGGGAGACGAGGGGTCCCAGCCTGATGGGGGAGATGAGGGATCCCAGCCTGATGGGGGAGACAGTGCCCCAGCCTGATCGGGGAGACGAGGTGTCCCAGCCTGATGGGGGAGATGAGGGGTCCCAGCCTGATGGGGGAGATGAGGGGTCCCAGCCTGATGGGGGAGAGGAGGGGTCCCAGCCTCATGAGGGAGACAGTGTCCCCAGCCTCATGGGGGAGTGGAGGGGTCCCAGCTTGATGGGGAGGGACCACTGGGAACCCTCACCAAGTCCGATGGGGGGAGACAGGTTTCCCAAGCCGGACAGAGAAGATCAGAAGTGCCAGCTCCGTGGTGGAGAGCAAGTCTCTAGTTGGGATTTCCAGTCTGAGGGGGGAGGCAAGGTGCTCCAGGCTGAGCTCCCACGGTGACCGGAGATGAAGAACGTGTCTGTTGCAGCCCAGCCAGCTCTTTCCTGAGCCCGGAGCTGGAGCCCCTGTTTGCTGGAACCCCAGCTCCGCAGGGGCCAGGACCCAGGGGAAGAGAGGCCGCGGGCACGCGGGACTTGCTCCCGTGGCCCAGCCGGACCCCTCGGCCCCGCGCTCCCGCCTGGGTGGTGGTGCGCGGGCGCCACCTAGTGGTCGCGGTGGGCCAGGCCTCCCATCCAGAGCGGGAGGAGAGCTGAGCCCCCAGAAGACCTGGATGCAAGTCTCCCCTTCACTCCCCCCAAAACCCATCTGTGATTCTGTGGCTTCGCTACAGGCAACCTCCATGTGGCAGCCGGGGTGGTGTGTGCGTGCGTGTGTGTGTGTGTGTGTGCGTGCGTGTGTGGTGTTTTCTGACTTACAAACCCACCCCTGCCTCTCCTCTGCTCATGACTTTCCCGCGGCTCCCAGGGCCTTTGAAGGAAGTGCGCACAGGCTGCAAACGGGCCTCTCTTAGCCTCTCCCCAGCCACCCGGGGCCTCCGCGGGGGCAGGGAGCTGTTTCTGGAGGAAGTGTCTCTCAGGGCTTACCTTGAGGCCTTTGCACGGGTTGTTCCCTCTACCTGGAGCACCGTTCCCGTCTCTTCCCCAGCATGGCTCTTAGTCCTCCCGCAGGCCCAGCCTGACTCCCTAGGTCAAGGTGTCAAGGTCACAGTCCTGCGGGCTGTTGTAGTCCCTGCTCTAGCCCTATAGGGCAGCGGTTCTCAACCTGTGGGTCACGACCCCTTTGGGGGCGGAACGACCCTTTCACAGGGGTCGCCTAAGACCATCGGAAAACACAGATATAATGACATATTGTTTTTGTGATGAATCACTATGCTTTCATTATGTTCAATTTGTAACAATGAAATTGGGGGTCACCACAACATGAGGAACTATATTAAAGGGTCGCGGCATTAGGAAGGTTGAGAACCACTGCTCTAGGGCCTGACACTAACATACTCCATGGATTATTTGCTTGTTTGAATGAATGAATGAATATGAATGAATGAATGAATGCCAGGCTAAAGAGCTTGCAAGGGCAGCCATAGGAGAGTTGAATCAGGGAGAGACGTGGTCAGAGTTAGAAGTCCCCCAGATCCCCCTTAATCCTGGGCCTTTGCACACACTGTTTCCTCTCCCAGAAACATTTGCACCTACTTCTATTAACGCTCACTCATCCCTCCAAGGAGCCCCTTCTTCCAGGGAGCCCTCCCTGACCCCCAGCTGGGTCAGATGTTCCCCTACCCAGCCTCCTGGGCTCCCCAACTCGGCCCTGACCAGTGCTGGGTTGTCACTGTCTGTGATATGGGCTCTGGGGGGGCAGGGGGCACCCACTGCTTTCTCCTCAGAGCCGCCAGCACAGACAGCCTTCGGTCAGGACCTCGGTCGACATCCCTGCTTCCCCTTTGAGGAGCGTCTTGGGTGAGGTGGGGGCTCTCCTGGAGCCCCACTTTTCTCGTGTGAAATGTGGAAAGAATTGGTGGTTCCTCCCCAGCTTCCCAGGGCCGGGTGGGGTGGGGGTGGGGGGCTTGAGAAGATGAGACCCTGAAGTCCTCAGCTGACCACAAGCCGGGTGACTGTGGGTAACCCACTTCCCCTTTCGGGGCCCATCTGGCTGGACGAAGGGGCGGCAGGGCCCTGTGCTGCTGGGACAGTTTAGGAGGCCGGCGGGGCTTCCCAGGCGGAGGGTCAGGGACAGGCGGAGGGAAGAGGTGTCTGCCGGGCTAGGGGAAAACCAGCCGGACCAGCTTTCCCCGCCATCAAACGGATAACCAGAGGGAAGCAAACAAGGCCGGCTCCACCCGCCCGCGGGAGGGGAAGTTGGGGGAGAGGATAAGGGGCCCCTCGAGGCGGGTGAAAACCACAGTCCACAACTTGCTGCCGACTTCCACCCCGGAGCCTGCTGACCTGCGGCCTCATGGGTGGCAGCTCCGCCCTGGGCCCGCTCAGCCCAACGCCCGAGACCCCCGGGCGGCTCTCTGCTTCCACGCCACGTCCAGTCCATCAGCAAGCACTATGGGCTCTGCCTTCCAAATCTATCCACCCTCCAGGGCCACCACCCTGGTCCAGTGCCATCGCCTCCCGTCACCATGTCGCCTCCTGGCTGCATCCCCTTATGTCTGCTCCCGACAGTCTCTTCCAACATGTGCTCAGAGGGATCCTGTTGGAGCCTGAGGTAGAGCCCCCGGCCTTTGCACATGGGCCCAGGCTCCCACCTCACATGATCCCGGTCCTCAGTTGCCCTCACTTCCTCCACTCTCCCCTTGCTTCCTCCACGCCAGCCACACTGGCCTTGAACCTGCCTCCTGGACTTGGCACATTCTGTTCCCTGTGTTTGAAATGTTTTCCCTGCCAACTTTCCACCCAGCTCCTCTGACCTTTCGGGTCTCACCTTGTGGTTAGCTGAATAATGTCCCTCCCTCCCACCTACCCCGCCCTCCACCCCCAATCCAAGTCTGAATTCCCAGAACCTGTGAATGTTGCCATGTATGGCGAGAGGGGCTCTACGTTGTGATGAAGTTCAGGATCTGAGATGGGGCGATGGCCCTGCCTTCTCTGGATGGGCCCTACCTGTCATCCCGAGGGTCCTTGTAAGAAGGAAGCAGAGGGAGGTCGGACTACGGAAGAGAAGGTGATGTGAGGTAGAAGCAGAGATTGCAGTGATGCAGCCACAAGCCAAGGAATGCTGGCAGCCACCAGAAGACGGGAGAGGCAAGGAATAGATCCCCCCCTGGAGCTTCCAGAAGCAACCAGCCTGTTCCCACCTTGGTTTGAGCCCTGTCAGCCTCATTTTGGACCCCTGACTTCCGGAACTTTAAGAGAATACATTTCTGCTCTTTTAAGTCAGTAAGTGTGTGGCATTTGTTATAGCAGCCACAGGGAACTGATACAGACCTTAAATTCCGCCCCTCTGGGAGGCTGCTTTGGAGTCTCCACCTTACATTTCATGCTCAGTGTTTTCCTCTAAGAACCCACCCTTTTCTGTCAGGGCATCGTGACACTTGGTAATGACTTTGTCTACTGACCTGTTAGTGTCTGTCCTCCACTCTGGGCTGTGGGCTTGTGAGGCCAGGGACTGGCCATGTGGGTCAGTGTGTGCACCATGACCTTATACAGTTCATGCTTAGGGTACACACTTGACAGATATTCCTCATTCATTCATTCATTCATTCATCCATTCACTTATCAAGTGTTTCCTGAGCACCGCTTGTTTGACTGACACTGTTCTTGGAGCTGGGGGGTGCGGGCAGTGATTCTGCTCTTGTGTTGCCCCTTATTATGTTCCCGAGCCTCCAAATTCATATGCTGATGCCAAACCCCCAATGTGCCGCCTGGAGATAGGGCCTATAGGGGAATCATTAAGGTTAAGTGAGGTCCAGAGGGTGAGGGCCAGATCTGATCGGATTAGTGTCCTTATAAGAAGGGACACCAGCCCTCACTGGTTTGGCTCAGTGGATAGAGCGTCGGCCTGTGGACTGAGGGGCTCTGGGTTCGATTTCAGCCAAGGGCACATACCTAGGTTGTGGGCTCGATCTCAGCCAAGGGCACATAGCTAGGTTGTGGGCTCAATCCCCAGGAGGGAGCGTGCAGGAGGCAGCCGATCCATGATTCTCTCTCATCATTGATGTTTCTCTCTCTCTCCCTCCCTCTTCCTTCCTCTCTGAAATTAATAAAAATATATGTTTTTAAAAAGAGACACCAGAAAACGTGCCCTCTCTCTGTCCCCGTGAAGCCACAGGAAGGGGACATGTGGGCACGTGGTGAGATGGCAGCCACCTGCAGGCCCTGAGCTGAGGCCCCAGAAGGGAACATACTTCGCTGGCACTCACAGCCTCTAGAACCGTGAGAAGTAAATTCCTGTCGTTTACGTCACCCTGTCTGTGCTACTTGGTTACGGCGGCCGGAACGAACTCAGACACTCTCCAACATTCACTGTATTCCCGTTGGTCCCTTTGTTCAGTTCGCATAGCCCTGGTGGTTTTCAACGAGGCCCTCAGTTCCGTCCACAATCGTCCCCTGCGAAGGTGGCCCCGGGCCGCCCTCCCCTCCGACGTGGCTGGGTGCATGACACGCTCCCAGTGACATGGTCCGTGACTTCTCAGACGAGGCCCGTGGCTTCCTCCTCGCCGCCCCATCGGCTCACGCGCTCCGGGGACTCGGCGGCCTGGTCCCGAGGATGCTCTGTGGGGAGGCCCGTGTGCTGAGGGACTGGGCTCCTGCCAACGGCCCTGCAAGTGGGACAGGAAGAGGGTCCCTGAGCCCCAGCCAGGCCTTCGGACACCTGCGACCCGGCCGCCATCCCACCTGCACCCTCAGGAGGCACCCTGAGCTGAGCCGCCAGCTAAGCCACTCCCGCATTCTTGACGGACGGAAACCGTGAGGTGACAAAGCCCTTGCGTGTTGGGGTAATGTGCTATGCAGGGGTTTACAAACAATATCTTAGCTCTGAAATGTGTTTTGTTAGCTGGTCGGGCAGGCCTCCGTCGCATCATTACTGCTTCTACTCTGTACCAGGCACTGGCTTAGGTGATGGAAACATCAGTGGTGAGCAGAAGAGATCACATGCCCGCCTCCCCGAGCTCACAGCCTGGCGGAGAAGACATAACGAAGGCGTGAAGAGAGGAAGCGATATACGGTCGGCTGTGCCGTAAGTGCTGTCAAGAACAGGGCTGGAGATCTGAACAGAAACCTGAATGGCGTGATCCGGTGGAAGAACGTTCTTGGCAGAGGGAGAGGCTGGTGCAAAGGCCCTGGGGCAGGAGTTGGTTTTGTTCAAACAGCCTGGAGGCCAGGAGTCAGAGGTGGACTGTGATCCAAAGGGGAGCTAATTCCAGAAACGAGACCTTCCCTCGGGGTGCGGGTGGGGGTGGGTTTCCTTTTCCGAGGAAAGGTCAGGCTGACACCTGCTTCTGAGAGTCACCTGCCTGTGATCTGCCGCACAGGTGAGGCCCTGTGGCTGCCCTGGTCCTGTGGAATCCCGTGTGTGTGTGTGTGTGTGTGTGTGTGTGTGTGGGTGTGTGTGTGTGTGTGATGCCCTCTTTGGAACCTTCACTGTGCGTCAGGACAGGCAGGAGCTGACCAGACTCCCTGTCCCTGCTGGGTTCCCAAAGTGCCAGGCACCTACCCCCTTCTCTCTCTTCTTCTCCTCCTGCTCCTTCTCATCCCTCCTCCGCCTTCCTATTCATCCTATTCACTTTCTCCCTCCTCCTCCCTCTCCCACCCTCCTCCCCTCTCCACCCTGAATCAACATTCCAGCCCAGGGGAGAAAAACAGGGCAGATTTCCTTCCTCTCCCTGGCAGGGCTCCAGGCAGTGACTGGACCATTGTGTGTTCTGGCCTCAAGGTCATTCCCGCCCCTCCTCCCTGCCCTGCCCCCCTGCAGAAGGGTTACTTGAGAAAAGGCATCTAGGGTGAGGGGGAGGAATGGGGCACCGAGAGGCAGAGGCTGCCCAGGAGGCCCAGACTAGCTCCCCGCCACGGCCACGGCGGGTAGAATCCCAGGCCCCCTGCACCATCAACTTTGTGACTTTGAGGAGGAGGGGAGGGAGGAGCGGCTATCAGCCTCCTCAGTCTGAAACCTGCTGTGTGACGCTGGGCCAGCTCCTGCCCCTCTCTTTCCTGGCGCCACCTTTCTGACTGAGTGCCTTCCCGCAAGTCACCTCCTCTTCCTCGCGCCTCATTTTCCTTTTCTGTTAAACAGTCCCTGCATCTGGGTCACCCCACTTCCCAGTTGACAAAAATTAACCAGGCTATTTCTTGCTTTCTTTAAAAAGAATTATTTATTTCAGAGAAGAAGGGAGGAGAAAGAGATAGAAACATCGAGAGAGAGATGCCTCCTGCACACACGCCACCGAGGCAGGGGTCCGAGCTATAACCCAGGTATGGGCCTGTCAGATGCAGCGACAGCTCAGCTGCTATGAGTCCATAGATTCTTCTGAATTCCGCCAACTATCAGGGCAGGTACCTTCTCAAACCCTGCCCGCTGCACTCTCTGCTGGGTCTGAGCCCCTCTGCCTAGGGACTGGATCTTCTTGGATGCCAGGCCTTAGACGGAGAAGCCGCGAGAAGTTGTGGGAATATAAAAAAAACCGAGTCTACTGCAGAGGCCAGTGGCTACTTAGCCATCAGACAAAACAGTCCCTCCCAGCAATCCCCTATAGGCAGCCGCACTCCGGCTGGTAAATACCTACCTTTCCCACACAGTAGTAGCAATCTCTGTAGCCACAGTTACTATCTGAGCAGCCGCACGCCGCCCCCTAGACACACTGCCTCACAGAGTCGAGGCACCTGAGCTCTCCATCTCAGCAGCTTCTGCAAGCGCTCCATCCTTTCCTGCACACGGCAGCTGCATCCTCTGTGTCTGCCTCAGCTTCCCTCCCCTGACCCTACGCTGGCTGGTCAATACCATGCATTACGCCACTTAGACAAAGGAGGCCTCTAGCCAACAATGACATTAATCATGTTGGCTTCAGAAGGGCACAGTGTGCCATGAGTTCACTGTGGCCTTGCAGCTGTTTATGGCACCTTAGCTTTGAACATTCTGATTAAGATTCCCAAGTTCAGAGTGGCCTTTGCCATTCCAGCGTACTATCAACAAGGCCTTTCACACTCTGTTGCCTTGACTATCTGGTACCTCTGGTGTGGTTCCCACAGTGCCCTTGACTGGGAATCTAACCCAGGACCCTTTGGTGCACAGGCCAATGCTCTAACCACTGAACACACCCGCCAGGACTAGATCTTGTGAATTTTTAATAAGCAGCTAGGAGGTTGGGGGATCCCCTTTCAAAAGGACGAGGAGCAAGGTAGAGAATCCCTGTTCAGAGCAAGTCACCCCTGAACCTGAGACGATTGTAAAAGCCCATAAACACTTATGATATTTTCTTGAAAGGAGTTTTCTGCAATTTAATTTTCAAGAACGTCATGTATTTCATAAAAAGAGGCAAACCTGTGTGGCAGTTAATTCAGTCCCCCGGGAAGAAGGCATTGCAGAAACATGATTGTTCCTGGCTTTTCTATCTGCCTGTCGCCGAAAGCTAACAAAACGTTATGGGGGTCAAAGACCTTTCCCAAGCACGTGTGTGCCAGATTCTTTGCTCGACTCATTTAATCTTTTCAACAATCCTAGGAGGTGGGCACTATTTTTTTAAAAAAATATTTTTATTGATTTTTTTTAGAGAGGGAGAGAAAGAGAGAAACATTGATGTGAGAGGGGAACATCGATTCTGCCTCCTGCACACCCCCTACCAGAGACTGAGACTGCACCCTGGGCATGTACCCTGACCAGGAACCAAATGGTACCCTTTTGGTGCACGGGACCGTACTCCACCAACTGAGCCACACTGGCCATGGCGATGCCACTATTATTATTATTTTTTAAAATGTATTTTTTTAATTGATTTCAGAGAGAGAGGGAGCAAGAGAAACATAAATAATGAGAGAGAATCATCGATTGGCTGCCTCCTGCACGCCCCTTATTGGAGATTGAGCCCAAAATCCAGGCATGTGCTCTGCCCGGGAATCGACCTCCTGGTTAGTAGGTCAATGCTCAACCACTGAGCCACACTGGGCAGGCAATGGCCACTATTATTATCTTACTAGAGGCTTGGTGCACAACATTTGTGCATTGGTGGGGGGGCCCCCCAGCCTGGCCTGCGCCCTCTCGCAGTCCGGGACCCCTCGAGGGATGTCCGACTACTGGGAAGGAGCAGGCCTAAGCCAGCAGTCAGACACCCCCTGAGGGGTCCTTAGTGCTGCTGAGGAGGCAGGAGAGGCTCCCGCTACTGCTGCTGTGCTTGCCAGCCGTGAGCCCAGCTTCTGGCTGAGCGATGCTCCCCCTGTGGGAGTGCACTGACCACCAGGGGGCAGCTCCTGCACTGAGCGTCTGCCCCCTAGTGGTCAGTGCGTGTCACAGTGACCCATTGTTCTGCCGTTTGGTCGATTTGCATATAAGGGTTTTATTATATAGGATAGTTAATATACAGTTATATTAGTTTCAGGGGTCAGTGTGTCATAGTGACCTGTTGTTCTGCTGTTCGGTCGATTTGCATATAAGGGTTTTATTATATAGGATTTGTACAGGTGAGCAAAAGCAACCTGCCCACAGCGATGATGCGTGGCCAGCTCAGCTCCGTCTGGGCCCCAAGCCTGTGTCCTTGAGCACCTGCTCTGCTGAGGAAGGAAGAGGACTCACCCGCCAGGGCCTCCCCACAGCAGCCGTGGGAACGGTGGGACCTGTGCCTCAGTTTCCTCCCTGTAAAATGGAGGAACTGGCAGTAGCTACTCAACTACTGGCAGTAGTTGTTGTAGGAATTCATTGAGATAGCGCCTGACAAAGTCAGTGCCCGAGTACAGGAGCGATTATTATTCTGTGGTGATTGTTGCTGTTCTGTGAAAGGAGGGAACTGGACGGCCTGAAGGATACAGTCAAGGAGCCCAGAGATATCTAGAGAGATGGGAGGCTTGGTTTTGGGGACATCTGAGCCACTACACCCTAAGGATACGGGATCTGCTTGACCCAGAAACCTGAGCTGCCTCCTCTGTCGCTCCCAGCACCCCTCCTACTGGCCTCATTTTGAAGTGCACAAAGCAAGACCCAACTAAATGCAGCCCCAGTATGGAGGGGAGCAGGGGGGGAGGTAAGAGATCAACCGAAGGACTTGTATTCATGCATATAAGCATAACCAATGGACAGAAGACACTGGGGGGAGGGGGGAGGTAGGGGAGGCCATGTTCTAGATAAAATACATAAAAAATAATAAAAAAATTAAATACAACCCCAGTCTCTCCCAGTTCCCTGCTACCATGGCTGTGGCTACCATTGGGCTTAGGTGAGAAAGGTCATCTTGTCTAGTGTGGAAGGTAGGAGGTCTAAGGTCTGGCAGGGCAGAGCCTGCCAGCTACCCACCTGGGAGCCATCCTTCCTGTCTTCCTTGGTGGCAGGACCCTGATGCTCCCTGGGACAGCCGTGTACCCAGGGAAAAGACTCTACTTCTCAGCCTCCCTTGCAGCTAGGGTCGTCACGTGACAAAGAGCTGGCCAAGCAGGTGTAAGTGGAAGTTGTAGGATGGGCCTTTGGGAAAGGTTTCTGAAAAAGGGCACGGTCCATACATTGGTGGGGGGAGGGGGGCTCTTGTTGCTTTTTGTCCCCTTCTTTCTGGAACATGGATGAGGCGGCTGCAGCTCCAGCAGCCGTCTTGGACCATGAGGTGATGAAGAGAATGGAAGGCCCAAGCCAAGAACAATGGAGCAGAAAGAGAGAGAGCTGTGTCCCTGGTGACGCCACGGAACCACCATTCCAGCTCTGAACGATTTGTTGATGAGTTCTTTTTTATGTGAGAGAGGCAACCTTCCATCCATGCAAGCTACTCTTCCCTGTGCCAGCTCCTCTTTTATGTCAGTCTTCTCTTTGTTGCTTCTGTTGTGTGTGTTATTTCCAGTCTCTCCTACTGGCCACTAAAAAGAAATTCTCACCGATACACCGAGGCTCGAGCCCTACAGCTGCCACTGACTTTTTGTTATTGTTGTTAATTCTCACCCGAGGATATTTTTCCATTGATTTTTAGGGAGAGTGGGAGAGAGAGGGAAAAACAGTGAGACACATCGATATGAGAGAAACACACCAATTGGTTGCCTCCTGCAAGCGCCCTGACCAGGGCCCGGGCCAGGGAGGAGCCTGCAACCGAAGGACGTGCCCTTGACCAGAATCGAACCTGGGACCCTTTCGTCCACAGGCCGAGGTGCTATCTGCTGAGCCAAACCGGCGAGGGCTGTCACCCACTCTTCTGTGAATTTGGAGGGGTGGGGACAATGGGACGCTATGTCCCATTGGGGGGCTGACTAGTGTTGGGATTAAGAGTATGGGCTCAAGGCCGTCCTCAGTTTCTAGGGGCGCTACTGCCTGGAAACCCTCATACGAGAGGCCACTGATTTAGGTAATAGCTTCCAAAGTCTTAGCGGCCCCTGGACTTTTTAGTGGACAGGCCTTCTGGCTCTCTCTTCATTGGCCAGACTGGGTCACATGGCCTCCTGAAGCTGCAAAGCAGCCTGGGAAAGTGAGTACCTGACATTTTCCGTCTTCTTTCACGGTAATCAGTGCTTGCTATCATGGAAGAGGGGAGGGGAATAGCGGCTGGGGGGCCGTTCACAAACCTGCCATGTCCCCCCCCGGCCCCCGCCCCGTATATATTTATTGAGAATCTAACCCGGGACAGACAGACCCACTACTTCGACCAGAGCAGCGTCGCCTTTTTTTTCTGTATGAGTCTCCTCTGCCTCTCATCACAAAGAGTTTGTCTATTTTATTGGCATTTTCACAGAATCACTTTAGGATTGATTGACCAGCTCCCATTTTGTTTTCTGTTTCGTCCATTTCTGCTTTGATCGTTCTCAATCTCTTACCTTGTTTTCTTTGATTTATTTTGTGGACTTTTTCTAGTTTCCTGAGTGGAAAGCTTATTTGCTTCACTTGGAATTCTTTTCTTTTATTACGTTCAGTGCATTTAAGCATCGCCCCTCCCAGTGTGGCTTTGGCCACAGCCCACAGATTTCTATATGGAGTGTTTTCACTGCCTATTGATTCTGGTTGAATATATATATATTATTGATTTCAGATAGGAAGGGAGAGGGAGAGAGAGACAGAAGCATCAATGATGAGAAAATGATGAGAGAGAATCATTGATTGGCTGCCTCCTGCACGCCCCCTGCTGGGGATCGAGACTGCAACCAGGCATGTGCCCTTGATCAGAATCGAACCTGGGACCCTTTAGTCCGCAGGCCTGTGCTCTATCCACTGAGCCAAATGGGCTAGGGCTCGGGTTGCTATTTTAATGACCTCTATAATCTAAATATTATTTACATTTAAGGAATTGTTTTCAAATGTGTAGAAATTTTGGGGGAGAGAAGGCTATAGCTTTTGAACGGATATCTACTTTTATTGCATTGCTCTTTTACTTATTTCTGTATTTTTTTTTAGAGAGAGTGGAAGGGAGGGAGGGAGAGAGAGAGAGAGAGAGAGAGAGAGAGAAACTTCAATGTGAGAGAGACATATCGATCGGTTGCCTCCCGCACGTGCCCCAACCAGGGCTGGGATCAAACCTGCGACCCAGGTTCATGCTCTTGAGCAGGAATTGAACACATGACCCTTTGATGGACGGGCTGACACTCTCACCATTGAGAAACACTGGCTGCATTGCTATTTTAAATAACACATGGACCTACCATTTAAACCTGCATTGAGAGAAAGCTCTGCGGCGAATAAAATGGTTTGGAAAACTGACCTTCACTTCTGAATGATAGCTTTGCTGGATAAAGTAATCTTGGTTGCAGGTTCTTGCTATTCATCACTTTGAATATTTCTTGCCACTCTCTTCTGGCCTGCATGGTTTCTGTTGAGAAATCAGCTGACAGTCGCATGGGTACTCCCTTGTAGGTAACTGACTTTTTTTCTCGTGCTGCTTTTAAGATTCTCTCTTTGTCTTTTCCTCTTGGCATTTTAATTATGATGTGTCTTCGTAAGGTCCTCTTTGGATTCCTTTTGTTTGGTGTTCTCTGCGATTCCTGGACTTGTAAGTCTATTTCTTTAACCAGGTAGGGGAAGTTTACTGTCAATATTAATTGATTCCCCATGTATTATTTATTCAAATAAACACATCTTTGTTTGGTACCTTCTGTGTATCAGTCCTTATGCTAATCTTTGGGGATATAAAGTACTCTTCATGAAACTGACAGAAATCTCTGGAATAGCCCAAGGTTACAGAGCTAATGAATGGGCAACTCAGATGTTTTTCAGTTAGAGCTAATGCTCTTCTTCAACATGGTTTCTCAAATTTGGCTGTACAGAGAGATCACCTGGGAAACAAAAATATATTTCATTCATATGGAATATGACCTAGGCTCAAGATTTTTACCCGGCGGCCCCGCCCGCCCCACGCTCAGCCTGTGCCAGGTTCAGGTTCAGGAAGGTAGCGCTGGTCCTCTGCAAGGGAGGAAGGTTGACTGTGAGAAGAGAGACAGGTGAAAGGGCCTCCCCGGGCCTCATTGGGGGGTGGTCTGCTGTCCCTGGACAACATTCTCCCCCTAACACTGGCCCAGAAAACCAGGGCTTGATGAGTGAGTGGATGAAAGAGGGGGTCCGGGGTGCCTGCTGGTGACTGGGTCCCTGATCCTAGAAGCTTCAAGTCCGAGGGAGGGCGACTCTGTCCCTGAGGGACATGACTTCTGAGAGTGTCTGGTCTGATGGGGGAGGCAAGACTCCAGCCTGGGGAATGACCTAGTCCCCGGTGTCTGCAAGCTCCTGGTCTAATGGGTCAAACGCGGCCCTGTTTCTGGAACACGGCCTCTCAGGCCCCTGGAGATGCTCAGTCCGTGGGGAGACACGGTCCCTGACTCTGGGAGCCCCCAGTCTGATGGGGGAGACATGGTCCCTGACTCTGGGAGCCCCCAGTCTGATGGAGGAGACACGGTCCCTGATTCTGGGAGCTCCCAGTCTGATGGGGGAGACACGGTCCCTGATTCTGGGAGCTCCCAGTCTGATGGGGGAGACACGGTCCCTGACTCTGGGAGTTCCCAGTCTGATGAAGGAGACATGGTCCCTGATTCTGGGAGCGCCCAGTCTGATGGAGGAGACACGGTCCCTGATTCTGGGAGCTCCCAGTCTGATGGAGGAGACATGGTCCCTGATTCTGGGAGCTCCCAGTCTGATGGAGGAGACATGGTCCCTGATTCTGGGAGCTCCCAGTCTGATGGAGGAGACATGGTCCCTGATTCTGGGAGCTCCCAGTCTGATGGAGGAGACATGGTCCCTGACTCTGGGAGCTCCCAGTCTGATGAAGGAGGCATGGTCCCTGATTCTGGGAGCTCCCAGTCTGAAGGGGGAGACACGGTCCCCAACACCTGGGAGCTCCCAGTCTGAAGGGGGAGACACGGTCCCCAACACCTGGGAGCTCCCAGTCTGAAGGGGGAGACACGGTCCCCAACACCTGGGAGCTCCCAGTCTGAAGGGGGAGACACGGTCCCCAACACCTGGGAGCTCCCAGTCTGATGGAGGAGACATGGTCCCTGACTCTGGTGAGAAAGACATGGTCCTCAACATTTGAGAATTCCCAGTCTGGCGGAGAAGACATTGTTCCTGATTTGTGGGAACTCCCAGTCTGATGGGGAGACACGGTCCCCAACACCTGGGAGCTCCCAGTCTGATGGAGGAGACATTGTTCCCAACTTCTGGGCACTCCCAGTCTGGGAGTCGTGGTCTCCAACATCTGGAAATTCCCAGTCTGACAGAGGAGACACAATGCCCACCACCTAGACATCTCCATCGTAATGGAGTAGGTCATTCCTATTTCAGTTTGAGAGAGAAATCCCACCCTCTGCTGGGAGAAATTCTGTCCGCATTCCCACCGTAATGCAAAAGGTGAGATGTGATCCCCATTGTCTAGGGCAGTGGTTGGCAAACTGCGGCTCGCGAGCCACATGCGGCTCTTTGGCCCCTTGAGTGTGGCTCTTCCTAAGCCTTAGGAGTACCCTAATGAAGTTAATAACAATGTACCTACCTATATAGTTTAAGTTGAAAAAATTTGGCTCTCAAAAGAAATTTCAATCGTTGTACTGTTGATGTTTGGCTCTGTTGACTAATGAGTTTGCTGATCACTGGTCTAGGGTGACAGTCTGAAGAGGGAGGCAGGATCCACCCTGACTCTAGACCTCTAGTCTGACAGGGGAGGGAAACTCCCACCATTAGCCAACTTCCCCGATGCAATGGTAGAAGCAATGCCTTCTGTGTTTTAGGGTCCACTCATCTGTGGGGAAAAGGATGTCCTGTTCTCCTTTCAGTCTGGGGTACCTCTTATCTGAGAAAGAAGGCATGGAAGCCCCCTCCAGTAGCCCCCAGTCTGACAGAGGAGGCCTGTGGACCCCTGCTCTAGGCCATCAGTTTGACGGGAGAGGCAGAAGACCTCATTTGGGGACTGCCCAGTCAGATGGAGGAGGCAAGGTTCCTTCTGGCAGTCTGGTGGGAAGGCATAGCCATGCAAGAGGTAGAGAAGTCCCCTTTTGGGAGCCCCTGTCTGCAGGCGGCGCCCCCCCACCCCACCCCACACACTCACGGGCCACCTGCAGCTCCAGCTCCAGCGTCTCCGTCTTGCCCTGCAGCGTGACGGTCTTGAGTGTGTAGCGTCCGGCGTCCGTGAGGTTCACCTTCTGCACCAGCAGCGAGCAGTTGGCGAAGCCCACCTCCCGGCCGGTGTGCGCGGGGCCTGCGATCCAGTTCCCGGACGGCAGCTGGCTGAGCAGCCGGTTGGGCTCGGAGGCAGGCCCGCGGTACCAGGCGTAGACCAGCAGGTCCTTGGGGTAGCCCTGGACGGTCAGCGTCACGTCCTGGCCCTCCGTCGGCTTGGTCGGCACGGGCACGATCGACATGGCCACGACAGCCGCTGGGGAGAGAGAGAGGGGACGCGGGCTCAGCTGGGCCGCATCGGGCATCGTGTCCCTGCTGCCCCCAGCGGGCTCAGCTGTGCCCGCCCCCAGCTCCATGGTGCTCCCCCGTGCAGGGCTCTGGGAAGGAGACAGAGGAAGCTGGTGACAGGTGTGGAGGGCCTCTCGTCCCGATAGGCCGGCCAGGGATTCTGTCTTCCTCGGTCAGACCGGCGGCCCCAGCGGGAGGTGGCCACCTCTCCCCCATTAGACGAAAATTGTTCAGCCTCTGGGGGATCTTTCTCTCACGAAAGTGCAAGACTCTAGAGCAGTGGTTCTCAACCTTCTGGCCCTTTACATACAGTTCCTCATGTTGTGACCCAACCATAGCATTATTTCCGTTGCTACTTCATCACTGTCATGTTGCTACTGTTATGAATCGTCATGTAACTATCTGATATGCAGGATGGTCTTAGGCGGCCCCTGTGAAAGGCTCGTTCGACCGACAAAGGGGTCGCAACCCATAGGCTGAGAACCGCTGCCCTAGAGGCTAGGGTCATGTCTCCTCCATCAGATTGCAGACTCCCAAAACATAGGGGCCACGCCTCCCCCATCTGATCGGAAATTCTAGAAAATGGGGGACCGTGTCTCCCCCATTAGATCGGAAATTCTAGAACGTGGGGACCACGTCTTCCCCATCAGATAGGTGGGAGCTGTGTGCCCCAGCGGGTCCTTCCTGCCAGGCGGGGAGGCCCGGACATGTGCGGGCTGTGCTTTCCCATCAGGCTGAGCGTTCCTGAGGGGCAGAGGCCGTGTCTCCTCCATCGGGTGGGAGTGTGCGATCACTGGGTTTGGTCTTTCCAATCAGGCTGGGACCCCAGAGGCTGGATGGGGGCATCAGACTAGAAATTCCTAGAAAGTGGGAGGCCTGTACTCCCCCATCAGATTGGGAGTAGCCCCGAGGTGGGAACTGTGTCTCCCCCATCAGACTAGGAATTCTAATAAATAGATAAATAAATAAATAAATAAAAGGGCCGTGTCTCCTCAAGGCCCTGTCTCCCCCATCAGAATAGAAACTCTCCCCAACCGCGGACTGGGCCTCCTCCATCTGATTGGAAGCTCATTGAGGGTGGGTGTCTGGTCTCCCCCATTGCCTCTCCTCTCTGACTAGCAGCCTCTTGAATACGGAGGCCATGCCACCCTGTCCCAGGACCATCTCTTTCAGGGCAGAGACCATGCCTCCTCCATCAGATCAGCGGCTCCCCCGGGAGGGGAAGGGTGATGTCTCCTTTTCCTCTGTCTCTCTCCTGGCACCTGCCCGGGTTGCTGACAGTTCAGAAGGCCCACTCCCTGCACGTACCTGCACTCCTGGGGCACCCCCCTCAGGCAGGGCCTGGGGCAGCACCTGAGGTCATCTGGCCCACCCCCTCCCCCGCCCCCCTGCCGTCTGCCAGGACCAGCTGCCGGGCCAGTGCGGTGGGGCAGGAGGCACACTTACCTCTGGGGATGTCATTTCTGCTTTGGGTGAAAGAGGATCCACCCTTTGGATGAGACCCAGCCTGTTAGGAGGAGGGAGGGGAGGGGGGGGCGACTGCTCCCACTGTCCCCGGGGGATGGGGGCCGCTTGGGAAGGAACCAAGAGGGAATTAATCAGACCCTAATGTTCAAAGCCACCACCCCCAGGGGATGAGGAAGTGTCCCCAGAGGCTCCCGATGGCTCTGAAAACACCAGCTGTGCCTGTAGCCCAGCCCCAGGTCATTTAAGAACGAGGACAAGACAGTGCCATCCCAGCTGTGTTTTTCCATTTGCCAACAATTGGCTGTGATTTTCAGAGAGAGAGAGAGAGAGAGAGAGAGAGAGCCTCCCAGTGGGTGCCCACACCGTCGTCTGGGCCAGATAGCGGGGTAACCCACCAGGCTGCCCAGAAATTCAGCGGCCTCTCCCAGGGCGTGGGTGAAGCCCCTTGGCAGCTGCGACTCAGGGCCGCCTCTCCCCTCTGCGCTGTGCAGTGCGGGGCCTGCAGCCCGCTTCTCCCGGTGCCGCCCCTCAGGGGAGAGAGAGAGCCAGGTTTGTCGTCTGTTTTCCAGGCGACAGGACGCACTGTCTCCTTTTGCCTCCTGGACGAAGAGGGGTCCACCTGGCAGGTTGCTTGGCCACCAGCTGGGTTGAGACTCTCTCCCTTTCCCATCCTTAGTTGGGTAGATGGTGGCCTAACTGCTGGTGGAGCAGCCAAACCTGTACGTCCACTGGGCCTCCAGGTAGGGGCGGGGGTGGGGTGGAGGGTGTGTCCTCTGGGCGACTCACCAGTGAGCTTGACCACCACCGAGGCCGATCCGGAGAGCAGGGTCTTGGGGTTCTTAGCAATACACGTGTAGGTGCCCTCCTGGGCCGCCGTCATGCTGCTGATGTTCAGGTGGTCGTGGCCGTTCTTCAGGGCCCGCCCGTTGAAGGCCCACACGTACTCGGGCTCCGGGCAGGACCGGGACACGCACCACAGGGTGAGGGAAGCATTGAAGTCAACTTTGATGGTGCAGCCCGTGAGGGTGGTGGAATCCTGGAGGATAGCCACGCGTTCCGGGCCAACTGTGGGGGCAGGAGCGAGAGACACGGGCAGTAGAGGGGGGTGGGGAGGGGAGGGGAGGTGGGCACCCCTGGCTTTCTTTCCACCGGCCTGGGCCCCTGGGAGTAGCTGGGCCTAGTGGAGGGATAAAGAGCTCCTGCCTTTCCGAATGCCACACGGGTCTCTAACTCGCTCTAGGAAGGATCTTTTTTTTTTTTTTAATATGATTTTCTACAGAGAGGAAGGGAGAGAGACAGAGAGTTAGAAACATCGATGAGAGAGAAACATCGATCAGCTGCCTCCTGCACACCCCCCCCCGGGGATGTGCCCGCAACCCAGGCACATGCCCTTGACTGGAATCGAACCTGGGACCTTTCAGTCCGCAGGCCGACGCTCTATCCACTGAGCCAAACCGGTTTCGGCTCTAGGAAGGCTCTTGAGTCACTTTCCCTCTCAGGGGAGGGATCTCAGTGTCTCTTCTGGAAAAAGAGGGTGTTGAGCCAGACTGCATTTCAAGGTAGGCTTGAAATCGACGGCTCCATTAAAAAAACACACACACAAGTCTAAGCGGCTGGTTTCCGACAAGCCATTCTAGAAGTCTAGCGGGCTAAGGCTCCACGGGTGATGGCTCAGGTGCTAGGACGGTCAGAGACTGGAAATCTAGGTTTTCTACGATTCTAGGGTCGGGTGGCTCTAAGGTTGCAGAACTAGATGCTAAGATTCTAAGAATCTCTGCTTCTAGAGTTACCAGCATCCTCAGAGTCTAGAATTCAGTGCCTCTTAAGGCCAGAGTCCTTGGTCGGAGCGTTCCAGGTTCTACGATTTCCTACGTCCCCGGCCCTCGCGTGCCTCAGTGGTTAGTTCTCCTCGGGTTCCAACGACTCCCGGCCTTGCTGGTGTTTTTATTTCATCTCCCTTCCCAGTAGGCCACTGACTTCCCGCCTCCTTTGCAAATACCAGTGCCGTCCCTTCCCTGAGGGAATTGCTTCAAACTGGAGGGTTATTCCATCCCAACAGTGTCCTTAGTCCTCAGGAGATGGGGAGACACCTTTTCAGAGGGGTCCCTGGTTCCTCACCCCAGGACACCTACGGACACGCTGTCTGCCCCTGGGCGCCCTGCCTTGGCCTCAGTTTCCCCAGCTATGAGGTTGGGTGTCCCTGGTGGGGCCGGGAGGACTCACAGTACACGTTCAGGTTGATGGGCTCGCTGCGGCTCACACTGACCGGGTTCGAGACCTCACACTGGTAGGCCCCCGCCTCCTCCCGGCGGATGCCGTGCCTGGTCAGCACCCGGCCGTCGGGGGACAGGCCGAGGCGGAGGGCGATGGGCAGGGCCTCGCCGTTGAAGAACCATCGGACCTCGGCGGGGCTGGGGCTACTGCACAGCAGGCGCAGGGTGTCTCGGCGCTCCACCAGCTCCGTGCTGTTGGCGATGACCTCGGGCTGGGCCAGGATCTCTGTGGGGCAAGAGACAGAGGGGGAGGGCCCCGGGCACCGCCTGCTCCCGGGGCCTCCCCACTCCCAGGCAGGAGGCATGGCTGCATCCTGGTGGTGCCCCTGGAACCCCAGCCACAGTGGCAAAGAATGGGGTCAGAGGCAGGTGTAATCCTGGAGGCCATCCTGAAGGAGGCGGGGCATTTTCATGTTGTTTTAAGTCTTTTTATGGCTTTAACATTCTTTAGAGGTTTTTTTTTTCTTTTTTTTTTTAAGAAGAGGGATTGGAAAGGAGGTGGCAAGGCCTGGCTGGGGAAGAGGAGGCTGGGGGTTATCTCACCATAGACTCGCAAGTGTCCGTAGCCCACCTCCGTCTGAAGCTGCCTGTTGAGAGTCTGAAGGATGTAGGTGCCCGAGTGCCCAGGCAGGGCGCCCTGAATGTCCAGGCTGCCGTCGGGGCGCACAGCTTCCCGCCCCGTGTGGGCCGGGCCGGGGGTCTCGTCGCCTGTGCTTACGATGTAGCTGGACACCAGGTAAGCCAGGCTGACCGTGGGCCCCGCGTACCAACTGTAGGCGAGCAGCTCCCCTGACAGCCCACGGACAGCCAGTGTGACGTTGTCCCCTTCGGCCGGCTGGTCGGGCTCCGGGGTGATGGAGATCTCCGCCCCGGTGCTCAGGAACGCGGCTGGGGATGGAGCCAGAGAAGCGGGATGAGGCCGGCGCGGCCTGTCCCCTCATCAGAGGGAGAAGGAGACCTGGGCTCCTGGGATGCCATAAGTGCTCAGTACCTATTAGCCAGGCGCAGTCAGTGCTGGGGACGGGGGTGTTTTGAGAACTGAATGTGATGTTTGCCAAGTGCATAGCCCCCCGGCAGCTCCGGGGACCTTGCATTTCATGGGACTGAGTCAGAGCCACCAGACGGAGGCTTCCAGGCCGGGGCTGGCTCCTCCGGCCCTCGGCCCTGACTCCCAGGCCAGTGCTCTTCCCTCGCCTCCCCACAACAAAGACACTCCACCCCTTTTCTTCTCAGCCCAACAGCTAACCTCCCAACCCGACCAGCTGGTGGGCTTTGCGGTGTGTGTTTCCCGGGGATGGGTAGCCACGGCGGTTCTCACGCAAGAGGCACGCACACCCCTGGCCTGCTTTCCGGGACTTTCCAGGCGGGTAGAGCCTGGCTGCGAGGCAGGGCGCGGGTCTCCGCTACTCTCTGGCTGTGGGGCCTGGGCAGCGACCTCCCTTCTGGCGCCCCAGGTTTCTGGTCTATGAAGTGGGGGTGAGGAGTGGGCCTCGGAGCAGCTCCAGGTGCGGAGCACGCCCTGTCATGCTGCTCAAGTGACCTGCAGACCACGCTGTGCCTGAGGCCCATTTCGTAGATGAGGAAACTGAGGCCGAGAAGGGGTAGGCACCTGTCCACAGCCAGGTCCTCGGGGAGGGGCCGGCTGCTGGTGAGAACGCACCCTGCTCCAGCTTCCACGCCTGAGTCAGGGTTTGCCACGTGAGCCAAGGGGTAGCAGGGGCCGCCTCGCCCAGGCTCAGGCACGGGCGGCCGTGGGGATCTCCGGGGCCCACCCTGCCGGCCCCACGGGGCTGCACGGCCCACCCTGGTGCCTCTGGGATGAGCACACTGAGCCTGCGCCTGTGTGGAGCCCAGCTGCCTCCCTACCCAGCCTGCTGGGCTTCTGCTCACACCGTCCCTCTCCCTCCCCGAGGCCGTCGGGGCTGAGGGTCGGGGGGCACCAGGGGGCACCGCTCACCGCTGAGGACGAGCCAGCTGCACCCAGCTAGCGCCATCTTTCGCCCCCGGTCTGGCTCCCGGAGGCAGCGGCGTTGGCGTCCGAGGCTCCTCCGAGGCCCTTCCTGGTTGGGGCTTGGCTCCGTCTGGCGCCGGACCTGGGAGGGCTCGGCGATTTGGAGCCGGGGGAGATCACCTGAATTTGGAGGGATCGAGTCACCGAGGATCGGAGGCCCCGTTTGGGTCCCGGAGCAGGTGTGGCGGGCACGGGCCAGGGGCCACGACCTGGCCAGGCCTCCTGGGGCACTGCCTGACCTTCTTTGTGCCGAGGGCCCGGGTTTGGTACCGGGAGGAGAACCAGGTCGCCGGGGAGGAGGCGGGTGGCGGGGGGGAGGTTTCAGGCCAGCTCCTACCCACGGCCCAGGCCTGGCCTCTCTGTTGCGCTTTGGGGTCAAGTGAGGAGCAAAACCAAGCAACTGAGGCTGCGGCTTCCCGGCCCGGCTGCTGCGGGCGGCCCTCAGCTGTCACCTCGGGGGGTGTCCTGCGAGGCGGGCGCTGTCAGAGCCTCCGTTCCGTTGCAGCTGGGGAAACTGAGGCACTGGGCAGGGGCTCGGACTGGCCTCCGCTCCGGCAGGAAAGGGATGTGAACCCTGCTCTGTTTCAAAGCCGCACAGAAGGGCCCGCCTTTGGGGCTGTGCGTGTTGGCCTCTCGCTCAGGACCGAGAAACGGGGGTGTAGCCCCCCCCACCCCAGGGCTGTGGCGAGCCGTCAGCAAGAGGCCGCATGTTAGGAATTAAGCCGGCGCCTGGCAGAGGGGGCCCCACAGGCGAGGTCGGTTGGTGTGGCTGCTACTGAAAATGGGGGCCTGGACCTAAGGCTACTGTCCTCTACCTCCAGGACTCTGGGCACGTTATGCAGCCCACAGGGCCTCAGTTGTCTCATCTGTAAAATGGGGATGATGACAGCACCCCTCTCCTAGGGCTGCTGAGAGCATTAACTGAGTAAGCATGCGTGGAGGGCTTACAACAGTGCCAGGCACAGAGCAAATAAATGCTCCATAAATCACTCTTTCACGTGTTCAGTGAGTATGGAAGGAGCGGCTCCTTCTGCAGGCACTGTCCTAGGTGCTGGGAGGTGTAGTCCCTGCCCTCATGGGGTAAGCAAATCAAATGTAAAATCTGTTCCATGTGGAATGGAGATAAGTGACGTCTAGGAAAATAAAACCAGGAAGGGGGGTTGCAGGTTTAAATTGGGGGAGAGGGAGGGTGTCCCTGAGAAGGTGATGTTGGGCCGAGGTCACATGGGAGGGCAGGGATACAGGGGGCGGGGAGTGGGGGGTGTCCTGAGCGAAGAGCATTCCCGACAGACGTGTGATTATCATGTCTTGGTGGCCGCTGGGTCCTGGTCCCCCGGGGTCCCAGGGGCCGGCTCCGGGGCAGGGCCCACAGTGGCTCACCTGTCCTGGTTTGTTCCTCCAGAGCCCTGTCCTGAGCTGCCCTTGCTGGGCGGGGCTCTGAAGGGGGAGTGAGAGGTGTGGGTGACCTGAAGCCGCCTGCTCTCCCCATCCCGCTGTGACCTCACCTCACCCTCCTCTGTCCTGGCCCAGCCCCTCCCCTGAGCCCCGGGACCGCATCCCAGTGTCATTCAGGATGCCTCCCCGTGTCCCTGGGCACCTCTCCCTCACCTCGTCCCAAACTGACCTTGGCATCTGCCCCAGATCTGCTCCCCCTCCCCGTCCTCTTGTCAGGGACGGCGCCACCGTCCACTGTCACTGGGGCAGAGAGACAGGAGGAGCCCCTGATGCGCCCCCCACCCCCCCATGCCTTATGGCGCCTGCCTCCTAAATGTTTCTTCCATGAGCTCCTTTCTCTCCTGCCCTGTGGCCCGGGCCCTGGTCCAGGTACCTCCTATCTCTTGTCTGGCTGCCCCTCCCAACTCTTCTGTGGTCTTTGCCCCCCACCCACCGTGGTGGGTAGAACCTGCCATGGCTCCCCAGCCTCCTGGGACACCCCTTTCTTGTGGAACTTCCTGCTCCACTTCTTCTGTCTCACGTGCACTCCCTCCACTCAGCATGTCCCCTGCTTCCCTCTACTGTTTCCTCACCTGCCTAACAACTCCTCCTCCTCCAGGCAGCCCTCCTGGGTTCTCAGGCTGGGCCAAATGTGCCCTGGGATCCCATCTCAGCCCTGACCCCCTGGGTCGGTCTCCCCAACTGGACGGTGAGTCCTGGGAGGGCAGGACCAGGGGTGCTGTGCCCACCACTGTGTCCCCCCCACGGCCCAGCCCAGCCCAGGGTTGGGCACAGGGCGTGTTTGTGGAACCGGACACCAGGTGTGGATGACTCACAGAGACCGGAGTCTCCAGGGAGGCCCTGGTTTCTGGTGAATTGGCTGAGGAGCATGACAAGGATTTGGCTCCAAGAGGCTTAGGGCGGAACCCGGCTCCTGTCCAGACTCCGCCATGTCCCTGCCGCCCACAGCATCACCCGGACCCTTCTCTGCTGTCTGCTCCAGCCCCTCCTCCCTGTCCCTCCTCCCTGGTCCCTCCGCTGGTGCTCCTGGGCACGACAGGAGCCCAAATGCTCGGTCCAGTAGCTGCAGTTGGTTGAGCACCGGTGCCAGGCCTGACAGTAGTCTCTCTGTAGAGTGGGTGGTGGGTGACCATGGCATTGGCTTCCTTGGGTGTCCTCTGAGGGCGCATGGGGGGGCCCACGTGTGTGGACACTTCATCCACCGCGCAGCTCACATGTGCTGAGACCTGCACTGTGCCGGGCTCCCTGCTAGGCGCTGGGTTGCAGCCATGAATAAGACAGACCCCAGTCCCTGCGCCGTGGAGCTGGGGAAGCTGGAGTGGCCGCGGCGGGTTCAGGGAGGGCAGTGAGAAGGCGTCACAGGAGGTGACATTGGAGTAGAGACCCGTCGAGAAAACTCAAAAAGAGTCTAGAGCCCTGGCCGGTTTGGCTCAGTGGATAGAGCGTCGGCCTGCGCACTGAAGGGTCCCAGGGTCGATTCCGGTCAAGGGCACATGCCCAGGTTGTGGGCTCGATCCCTCGTAGAGGGTGTGCAGGAGGCAGCCAATCAATGATTCTCTCTCATCATTGATATTTCTCCCTCTCTCTCCCTTCCTCTCTGAAATGAATAAAAATATATTTTTAAAAAAGAAGAAGAGTGAGGCTTTACTAGAAATAAATGATAGAGATTTATTCTAAGGTCTTGGAGTTTGCAAACTGGAAACACAGCCAGGCAAAAACCCAGACGTGTCCTGAAGAAGCAAATACAAGTACTTAAAAAAAAAAAATTGATTTCAGAGAGGAAGGGAGAGGGAGAGAGAGAAACATCAATGATGAGAGAGAATCATTGATTGGCTGCCTCCTGCACGCCCTACACTGAGGATCGAGCCGAAATCTGGGCATGTGCCCTGACTGGGAATCGAACTGTGACCTCCTGGTTCATAGCTCGATGCTCAACCACTGAGCCACAGTGGCTGGGCTAAACGTCCGTTCTTGAAAATGATCAATCCTGCATTCTTAGCCCGGGGTTGGTCCGGGACGGTTATCAGTCAGATTCAGGGAGACGGGGAGCTGGGTGCCGGGAGGTCTGCTCACGTTGTGCCAAGGCCTGGATAAAGGGTGTCAGGTGGCCTGGATATGTGAGTCCTTCAGGGCACAATTAGACGGCTACCGGGAGGGCCAGGCACTCATGCAGGACTGGAACGTTCCAGAACGTTTAAGTTCCCAGGCTAGTGAGAACAGGAATGGAGCCTTTCCTCATGCCCGGACCCTCATCACGTTAATACTTGTAGCAGCTTGGTGAAAACAATTCCATTTTATGTGTTCCTTAGACTCAGGAAGGGACCCACGTGATTCTGGGCGAAGAGCCTTCCTGGCAGAGGGAACAGCCAGTGCAAAGGCCCCGGGGCAGGAGTGCTTTGGTAAGCGTGAGGCCCTGAGGCTGGAGCCTGTTTTGCAGACAAGGAAACTGGAGGTTCAGGGTCATTGCTTTGAGAAGCTGGAGTGGATAGTCTCACCTTCCACACGACCAGCTGGGGACAAGGTTCTCTGACCCGGTTTTGTCAGCTCCCTTCCCCCACTCCCAGCCCTCTCCTCTCACCAGCCACCTCATTCATTCCTTGGGGAGCCCAGGCGGACTGGTTCTGGGACCACCTCACTCAGCCCCCTGGCTGAGGCCCCACCCACCAGGCTTAGTCAGTGTTTGCTACTAGATAAGGCGGGTGGCCCATGTCCCCTGGCAGGACTCTGGGCCTGTCCTCCCCGGGCAGAGACCTGGGAGCTGAGGGGTTGGCTGGCAGGTTTCTGAAACCCCCTCCCCCTCCCGGTATCTCACCAGGGCGAGGCTGAGGCTGCTGCAATATTTACTCAGGGATCTGACCTCAGGGTGTGGCTTCCTGTGCCACCTGGCCAGATCCTGGCTTGGCCATGTTCCTGGGGAGAAGGGACCCATGTCCCCTTAACGCCTCAACCTGGGAAAGGGCACACAGACCCCCGTGCGAGAGGGGACAGTGGGTGGGGGAGCCCGCCTCAGGCCTTGGCACGGGCTGTTCCCTTCGCTCGGAGATCCACCTTCCCCCCCTCCTCCTTCCCCTCTCACCTCATTTACCTGGGGTTTTCCAGGCTATTCAATCATTTAACAAATATTTATTGAGCGGTGACTATCTGCCAGGTTGCGTCAAGGATACAGGCCACTTCGCTTCCCTGTGGGGCTAAGTCCTATTGGAGGGAGATGGGCAATAATCAAACAACTGATACCACGTATCATCAGGGAGAGATAAGTGCTATAAAACATAACGCGGGCGGGAGGATGGGGAATGGCGGGGCGGGCCTTTCTGAGGAGGGAACGTCGCAGGGAAAGGGGGTGGGCAGAAGGGACAGCAAAGGCCCTGAGGCAGGAAGGTGCCTGGTGAGTGAGGACCCCTGGCGGCTGTGTGGCTGGAGCTGAGAGATGGGGGAGGGGGGCCGTGGGAGGTGGTTGGAGAGAGAGCATCTTGTCTCCCCTCCCCTCCCCCGCCCCTCCCGTGTTATTTGAAAGCAAATCCCAGCCGTTATCTAACTTTACTCATAGGTACTTCAGCCTGCACCCCGAAAATGTGAGGGACTCATTAGAAAACCACATCCACAGTGTCACTATTTCACCTCAAAAGTGAAAAGAAACTGAAAACAAGCATGGCCCTAGTCTCTTCAAATGCCCAGCCAGCGTTCAAATTCACTTTTGTCTCAGGGACAATATAATCTCTTTATCAGCCTCACGGGGGCATAAGTCCCTTCCCAGAAAACTCATCTCCAGCAGCCATCACCCACATCTAGCGCCAGGGCACTTTTATCGCCCTGAACGCTTCCTTGGGGCAGGATTTATTATTATTATTATTATTAATCATTATTATTATTTTAATGTGTTATGATTGTTTTTTCATTCATTGATTTATCTTGTTTTTAATCATTCTTTATTGTTGAAAATATTACACATGTCCCCCTCTCTCCCCTATTGACCCCCGAAGACCTTGTATGCATATCTGCATAAGCCATGACACAGACAATAGGGTGCTGAAGATCTGAGGCAAGATGGGTGTGTGTGTGTGGGGGGGCAGTGCTGGCTGGAGGGGGTTAAAATGGTTAGCTATTTCGACATCTTTGCTTCAGCAGTGGCCTCCTGGCCTCCAAGTCCCCTGTGGGACCCCTC